>NC_060288.1:8720746-8907149 GCF_021613505.1 Equus quagga | reverse complement strand
TTGTCTGCTGCCCGGGCGGAGCTCCGGCGCTTCCCCTCCGGGTCGCAAAACCGGCCTTTGAAAGTTCCCCCCGCCCCGGTCCTCTCCGAGATCTCCGGCAATCCCTAGCCCCACGGGGCGGGCAACGGCAGCTGGGGGTCGCCCCGCCCTCTGGGATTCTCTCCGGGCCTCTCCCGGAGCCGTGAATGCTCAGCGTGGCCCCTCTGCTAACGGCAGACAGAGAGTTTTGTCTGCTGCCCGGGCGGAGCTCCGGCGCTTCCCCTCCGGGTCGCAGAACCGGCCTTTGAAAATTCCCCCGGCCCCAGTCCTCTCCGAGATCTCCGGCAATCCCTAGTCCCACGGGGCGGGCAACGGCAGCTGGGAGATCTCCGTGCCCTCCGTGTCTCTCTCTGGGACCCTCCGGGCGCCCCGAACACCAGGCTGAGTCTCCCTGGCGGGGAGAGACTCTCCCCGCGGGCTCAGGTGTGCAACTCCAAAGTTTCCCTCTGCATTTAGGAGTAATTGCAGGGGGTTTAGGTAGGGTTCTGGTCACCTGTTTCCACCGTCGCTCCTCTGTTGTGTTCTCGCTCCTGCCCTAGGTGTGTGTGGATCCTCTGGGGGCGTCCGTTGGAAGAAAGCCGCTTGCGGGTACTAGGCTGCCCGTCGGGGTCGGAGAGTTTTCACCTATTTCCACATCCTCCCGGAGGAAAGTCCATCCGCCTTCCGATGTATAGTCGCGTGGGTGTCTCAGACGTCCTGAGATGCTGTCTGGATATCCTTTGTCAAGCGATAAGTGTCCAAATAATTGTAGACTCGAAGGGTGAGAGACAAAGAGGACTACTCACGGCGCCATCTTGGCTCTTCTCCTCTCAAACTGTCATTTTAAACGAACAAATACAAATATTCCTGAGCAATGGGAAAGTCAAAGCCGGTTGTTGGGTTTTTTTGGTTCCACTTTTCATCTCTCAGTGAGTTTCCTAATAGTGCCTTTGACAAGTAACATGCTTTTCCACTTGTGATCAAAATCACTAAAGAATAGGCAGCTCTCTTTTCCTTTATCAGCTTTTTCTGTCACTGCTGCCCCAGGAGATTTTTTTTTTCATTCCCAAATAAAATCATCTAAGGCCACAACTAAAGGGGAGATGTTTTATAACGAATAGTTACTCCAAGATCATTTCATTAACCCTTCATTACCCTCAAATCTGATTTAACCTCCCTCAAAAGGACATAATTAAAAGTATAGGAAATCTACAGCAACAAATGACAGAGCTGGAAGAGATATGCTTCCATGCTGTGTGATGGAAAAATGTAGCTTGAGGGGCACCACCTAACCTTTTCAAGAAATCATCAGGGGCCAGTTCGGTGGTGCAGCAGTTAAGTGTGCATGTTCTGCATCGGTGGCCCAGGGCTAGCAGGTTTGGATCCTGGGTGCGGACATGGCAACACTTGGCAAGCCATGCTGTGGCAGGCATCCCACATATAAAGTAGAGGAAGATGGGCACGGATGTTAGCTAGGGCCAGTCTTCCTAAGCATAAAGAGGAGAGCAGATGTTAGCTCAGGGCTAATCTTCCTCAAAAAAAAAAAAAAGAAGAAGAAGAATTCAGCAGTCATAATTATGTACTAGAGGCCCACTGAGTTTCCAAAGAGATGGAAAGAAGGAGAGACGAGGACAGCATATTACAGTCAATGGCACTTAACCTCCAGCTACACTGAACATTTTGTGCAGTTGGTAAGAGCAATTCAGATGGAAAGCCTGGATTCAAATTTCCCATTGTGCAAGTTACCTACCCCTTAACAAGTCCTCTTGTGATTCTAGTTTCCAACCCATAGAGGATTGTGAAGATGTGATGCAATTCTGTATATAAACCTCTAAGCAGAGGGTCTGACATATAGTAGACCCCTAAAAAACGTTAGCTCCTCAAGCTAAGGTAGGCATGCCACTTCCCTTGCACTGAAGAATTGATCACCTAATGCAATGCATAAGGATTCCAGAAGGTATTACTGTTTTCTTTCATCAATTTGCTTAGTTTATTTTGATTCTAGGTGAATTTGGAAGCATTTATTTCCTCAATCACTATCCATTTTGTCGTAATATTACAGAACTATCCCTGGCCTCTGTTGCCCTCTCAGGTAGGAATATGTTTTTATTATTGTCTCCTACATGTTAGGCCACGAGCGGAAGACAGAGATGTCTATCTCATTCAGTTTTAGAATTCGTCAACCATGGAAAGATTTAGCAGTTTAGTATACGGGGAAAATTTGTTCATTGTAGTCAAACAGACATGGGTCTAACATCTCATTTCTCTAGTAATATTAATTTTTTGCACTTTCTATTTGGGGCTCACTTTCTTCATTTATCAAGAAGGAGTAATAATACCTACACAATAGTGTTAATAAGAGGACTAAGTATAGTGTTTTTAAAATGTTTATTTTGCCATAATATTAAACTTATTAGGAAGTTGTAAAAACAACAGAGACCCTTCATCTAGCTTCCTCTAATGTTAACACTTTACATAACATAGTACAATTATCAAAATCGGAAATTAACATTAATAGAATTCAAATTCAGAGACTATTAACTAATACACAACATCTTATTCAAATATCACAATTTTCCCACTAATGTCCTTTTTCTAGTGCAGGATCCAATTCTGGATTCTGTATTACATTTAGTTTTCAAGTTTGTTTAGTATCCTCCAATCTGTGAGTTTCTCAGACTTTCTTTGTCTTTCATGACCTTGACCCTTGTAAGTAGTATTAGTTATCTTTTAGACTATCCCTCAATTGGGGCTTGTCTGATATTTTCTTGTGATTAGATTGAGGTTATACATTTTCAGCAAAATACCCAAAACTGATGTTGTGTCCTTCTCAGTGCATGATAACAGGAGGTGCATGATGTTGGTATGTCTTGTTACTAGTGATGTGAATTTTTACCACTTGGTTAAGCTGGGGCCTGCCAGGTTTTCCACTATAAATTTACTATTTTCCCTTTGTAATTAATACCTTATGATTGATGAAATGTTTTGTAACCATACAAAAGTCCTTTTACTCATCACGCATTTGCCCACTAATTTTCACATCCATCAATGATTCTCGCCTGTAACAATTATTGCTTTGCTAACTGACTCATGGTGCCTTTTGATTCCATTATTCTTGCTTAATAGTTGGAATTTTACTATTAGAAAGAGCTGTTCCTTCTCCCTTATTTATTTATTCTATTATTTACTTACATCAGTATGGATTCGTGCATATTTATTTTATTCTATTGGTCATAATCCTTTACCATCATTATTTATTTTGTTACTCTAATTGTCCAAGATTTGGCCTTGAGAGCTATGTCAGGTTAACCCCTATGCTATTTGAACATTAACTTACTTTCGGGATCAAAATATGTATTCTAGGTTCAACTTGCAATTTATTCTGCCCCAGCCTTTCAGTGAGCTATTTCTCTAAGGAACTCTGGCTCCTTTTTCTGGAGAATGGCATTTAGAAATCAAGATCTGGGTGGTAGGTATGCTAATGCTTACAGAGGTGTCATTGCTTCTAGGTCCTTCCAGCAGACAGAGCTGGGAAGTTATATATATATTCCTGCATTTGTATATTTACAATTTTATATCTATCCATCTTTATATATATATCTAAAAAAACAAATTCATACCCACTCCTCTTGTCCTTTAAAGTAAGAGATCCAACCAGCACCACAGAGTTCAATCTAATATCTCTCTTTTTCTTATTTGTAACTCCTTTGCACAATATTGAGAAACACGGCTCTCATTAGGCATAATATATTTACTTCCTTGTTCAATCTTTGTACACACACAAAGTTGTTTCAGAATTGCTAAACCATGCTCCTGTAAAAACCAATTTATGAAATAGAGGACAATGTTTATGTATAGTTCTTTTTGTCTTTAGCTTTATAGAATATATAATCAAAAAGCTCCTTCCAAAATTATTTAAATTAATTTTCTTCTACTTTTTTCCATGTACTTATATCATTTATTTGTAATAGAGTTGGATTCATTCGTTTGTATTCCATTTTGGGTTTCCTTGGCAATTTGGTTGATTTCATTAGTTCATTCATTGACTCATTTTTAGGTATATTCTAAAGAGCAGAACTATAACAAATGTGATGCTCGGAGAAGAGCAACTCTCCTCTCATCTTTTCATCCCATTCTCATTCCCCTAGTCTTTTCACCCCAATTCCATCCTCTCCCATTAGGTAACTAATCTCATTAATATCTGGTTTATCTTTCCTGTATGTATTTTTGCACAAATGATCAGATGCATATATATTTTTATATCCTGTTCCTTTTTATGTAAAAGTTGTATTACTATAGATATTGATAGGTGCTTTATTTTTTTCCCCTAACAATATATCCAAGAAATTCCCCCCATATCTCTTCATAGACATCTTTCTTATTCTTGTTGAAGTCTGCATAATTCTATATTGTGAGGATACACTGTAGTTTATTCAATCCCTTTCCTGTGCATAGGCATTTGGGATATTTCCAATATTTTGCATTTATAAAGAATGCTGCAATTAATAGTGTACTTTTGTATTGTTGGAGGTATTATTATATTTTAAAAGCTTCTGGTACATGGTAAAAGTTAGTTACTAACCCTTCCAAGGGTCTGAACTCTCATGTGAGCTACATTCTAGGAGATTATTATTGGCTGTGTATGTCAGTTGTATAAAGAATAAGAAAAAGAAATGACCCAGGTTGAGAAAGCTTGGAAATCAGGAGACAGTACAAAGCACTGACTAATGGGGAGAAAGAGAAGACTAAACTTGGCCTCACATAAAGAATCTGCAAAGCCAGTTCAATCAAGATGTTTTGGGAGACTAACCTCAGAGTCAGAAGATGGCCTGAGGTCACAGTAAGCGGAGTCCTTTACAAGGAATTGAGAACAACTATTGATAAACTTGTCACAAGAAAAGCAAATGACTATCATTGCAGAAGCCCTGCAAATGTGCCCTTTTTTCAAAAAGAAAATAAATTTCTTTAAAATATTATTGGTGGAAATGTAATGGACGGAAGATGCAGGAAGTAAAATAACTTATTCTGTCTGACATTTCTTGTAAATGCATCTAGGGCTTCCTGACCCCTGTCGCTCCAGTTGAGTATTCTTCCCTAAGACAATTCTCCAATTTTTATAACTTCAAATCAATGCATATTAAAAAGATTAATTTCTGGCTGTGTGATTGTTCTTTTTAACTTTATCCTAGTTTGCCTTAAGTCAAAAAGCTATTAAGAGTCCATTAATGTAGCAAAGGAAAACAGAAAATTGTTGAAATTATCTTTATGGTATGCAAGCATTCCTCCCATTAGAGGAAAGAGGCGTTTGAGATACCAATGAGCACCTTCATCCTCCTTGTCCAAATTCTAAAATAATTGAAAGAAAGACACTGATATCAGAGATAGACAGAATAAAGAAGCAGCTTTAATACTAAAAAACAGAACAAAAGCAAAAAGCAAAGCAAACAAAGAAATCCAGGTTGGTGAATGAGATATAATATCTGTGACGCAATGGTCTTGTTAATGCTTCATCCTCATTGCAGGAGAAATAGGAAAATCAAAGCTTCCCTTTCGAGGGTCTGCCTAGCAGAAAATAGAATCTTCCTGCTGACAGGTTGAATCTCAAAGTAGAAATCAGGAGAACTAAGTATGCTCAGACACATTTTTCAAACCCAATAATCAAATAAGTTATTTCTGTTGCCATGTACAGGCTGATTAAAGCTAAGGGAAGAAGCTAGGGCCCCTCTGCATGTGTAAATTAATAGTGGAAAAAGGTCGTTCTCTATATTGCAAACCCATCCCCACCACTGCAAAAAGAACTCCCAATATATACACTTCCAAACACGAGACAGAAGAGCTGCTTTTATACTCCAGATACATTTCTCAAAGGCACATTTTTTACCTTCTGACGCGGCCGTATGTTAGGACCCTGGGGCTTGTTATATATATCTTAGTCGATTAGGATAAGCGGGATCCCGACCTCAGATGAATGCTTGGTGGCAAAGCTCTTAACAAGAGTCCTGAGGCTCCTGATCCATGATAATTAAACACTCCAAACTCCTACTGTTTCTGGCTCTCATTTTTTTGTTGTTTTTATTTTTTCGTTTTTCTTTTAATCTGATGCTGCTTTTGCATCTTGAATTAATTATTCTTCCAAAGCTCCTTGATTTGTTTGTCTCATGCAGGGAGAGACAGGTATGAGAGTTAATTAAATATCCTCTTGTCAGACAGCTGATGAAGACTTCAGTGCCACTGGTTCTGGTCTGCGTGTGTGTTTACGTTCTTAATTTCTTCTTCTTGGAAGAGAATGAAAGGTGATAATGGCCTCCTTCTTTATTTTAATGGCTGGGTGGACTTTGCTTTGGAAAGATCAGACTATAGCCGCACAGAAGCAAAGTGGCAGCAGGGGTCCAACTGGTGCCTTATCTGACAACGCTCATAAGTAATTCTGGCCATGTTGTTGCCAAAGCCTCTTTCTTCAGCTCTGTGTTAGATGCTATACCTCCAGATCTTTTTCACTGTGTCCCTTGTGCTGATAGGGATGGACACAGCCCATTGCCTACAACGATATAAGAGGCTGTTGGAGAGAATTGTGTTGCTACAAGAAGAACAAGATTATTACAAGAGCAAATATCTGGGTGAGGGACAGGGAGTGAGCAATAGGGATACTAGCAAGGCTTAAGTGTCCTCTGGGAGGAGGGAGCACTTCTTTTTTTTTCACTTTATGTGCAACAAAGAATAATTTCCAGGCGTTTTATATCTATAGTCACAGATATTGTTTCTTCATTTTAGTTTCTCTATTTAAAAAAGTATATATGTTGTCAGTGGGGAGATAATAGGTGAGAGGAAGAAATATCAGATATAAGATTCTGTCAAATTATTCTCAATATTATTTAAGAGCCGATCTCTTGTTCCTGGGAAGTTCAATGACAGTTTATCACAGGTAGCCGGACGACATATTTAAGCTATGTGCACTTATTCCTTTTACACAAGGACATAATTTCTTAAAATAAGTTATTTCCTATTTTGAAATCCCCAAGAAAAGGTGCCACTTATTTCTTCATTTGAATAATGATGAAGATTTTTTTCTGCATCATGAAAGAAATAATGAAATCCTTGGAACGCCATGGCTGCCTTTCTGGTGCCCCTTCCCTCACTAGCACGACGGTATTTTGGGAATCATCATCCACGTGTCTTGAAAAATATTTGCCTATGCTTTCCCCTAAGGAGCATATTCCTGTGAAACCACCCCCAGATCTCAGACCCTTTATCCATTAACTAAAAGTTCACGTGCATCACACTTTTCCCCATTCATTCCAGCTACTTGTCATATTTCCTTGAACTCCTATAATCTGTAGTTTGACCTCACTGATAATATTTTTCAGATTTAATAGCTATTTTGGTCTGTTCCCTATTCTCTTTAGTCTATTTCTTTCTTAAGAGTAGGGATTACATCTTTAGTGCACTACTGTATAAATTCAGCATTCATTCAACAAGGTCCTGATCTCACGGAATTTATTTCTAAATGGAGATGGAGGTGGAGAAGATAGAAAAGATAAAGATGCAAATAAACATATCAACACACAGCAACAATTTCTGAATAAAGTAAAACACTGGTATGGTAGAGAGTGGCCTGAGAAGGAGGAGTTTGATGCAAGGGGAAATAGGCAGTAGGTGGATTGAATAGTCAAGGAAGGTCTCCCTGATGCTCAAGCTGAGGCCAGAATGAAAAGAAAGGACAGAGAATGCCAATATCTAGAATCAGGTGGTTTTAGGGAAAAGAAACAGAAAAAGTAAGCCCCTTAGATAGTCATGAACTTGGAATGTGCAGCAAAAGAAAGTGCTGGTGTATGTGGGTAGGCATCATTAGAGAATGTGTAGGAGTTGGAAGTGAAGTGGAAAGGGCCATCAGGTAGCAGATCATGGAAGCTCTTGTCAGTTATGAAAAGGAGAATCTTAAGCCAAAGGGTTGCACAGACTAATTTTCATTATTAAAGATCATTCTGGGTGCTGTGTAGGTCAGGATTGTAAGGAAGCCAGAATGACAGGAAGCAGACTAGTCATGGATTTAAGGCACCAGCTCAGGCGAGACTGGATAGGCTTGGACTAGGGTGAACTATAGCATTTAGCCCCAAGCTTTGTTGAAGAACAAATAAATGGCTGATTAAATAAATGAAAGGAAGAGGGAGGTTTCCTGGAATGAGGAGCTCTCCTCTTTGAAAACCTCCTTTTATAAATCAGGAAATTCTGAGGCAACACTAACCTGAACCTGAACTCTAACCTGAGCCTGAACTCTAACCCAAACCTGAACGCTAACTCAAACGCTAACCCTAACACAAACTAAAGGGATTAAGAGAGGAAATTACGCTGGGCAAAAGGCCTTTTTCTCCTTTGGATTTTTTTATTTAAGTTTAATAAAGTTGTACATTTTTAGATATAGACCAAGGATTCTGGAATTCATGTACAGCAGAAAGCACAAACTCCATGTCTCAATTAACGTTCCTCCAAGTAAGAGGCTCTCTTCCCTCTTTTGGCCTGAGCAGAACTGAACTAGCAAATGGGAATCCAGGTCAATGCAGTGTTAAATAAATTAGGCCCCAAAGTATAGGAACCAAGAAAATCTATGTCTCATTATCTCATAATGTCCCTAATTGTATCAGTTGTAAACCCTCGAAATACCCACCTCGGTACTCCAGTAGGATTCTTTTCTACTCTGATACCTTGAAATTTTGTGCCAACTTGGAGAATTATTTCTCTGTTTATCTTTGAGTTTTGCCTCCACAAATCAAGTGAGATATTCAGAAAGCACAAATTGGGTCTTCTAATATCATTATACTCTCAGCGTCTGCAAGGTCATGCATATAGCTGGGGTTCAGTAAATGTTTGGTGACACCACTAGTGACAAAATCATTCACCACCCCTACAATGACCACTCTGAAGTTTGACATAGGGGAAATTTATCTGCTGATGAAATCCTTTCCAGGTAATCTCAAGTCATACCCAGGTGGGTAGTTGTCTCTGTAGGACTGTTGCACCTTGCCCTCCTGCTCATGAATCTTGACCCTTGACCATTGATTTTGTTTACATTGAGATTTTTGGACAATCCCTTCTCTGCCCAAGGGCAGTGACAAGTTGATATGCTAATACCTGGTTCTTTCTTATGCCTGTACTACTCTTCATTCCTAAGAAGAAAGATGCTATGTCAGTAAAGTACATTTTTATTTCTTTTGCATTATCCAGCAAGAATAAGATGGGTCAAGCCACTTAACTGTCTTAAAGATGTGGCATTTAGCAACCCTGACTGCTCCTTTAGCCTGAGCTAAATGTGCATAGTAACCTTAAGGTGAAGATTTTCATTGGCCCTTTCTTAAATGCCTAGCCTTCCTATTCCCCGAGGATCTTGAATGTTTTCTTTGCAAATAAAAATGTCAAAAGGTCTATTTATAAATTTATATTTAATGACGCAGCGGAAAAATTTTGGCCAAGAATGTATTTGTTTGAGGAATAGTTCTAAGTTCTGAATCAGCTGGAGGGTTGTGGATAATTGTAAAAGATCCTCCTGGTTCCTAAAACACATCGCCCTTCACCCTCATTCTCACCTTGTCAGACATACTGTGACCTGCTTTGAGCTGGAGGATGAGCAGCCCAGTTTACTCTGCTGTGGGACAGTGTGATGAGAATCAGCCCAGAGACGAAATTTTTAAAGATGTTTTATTAATGTGTCCCTGGACTGTTCATTTGCTAAGGGTTTACAAATGCTTTATCAATTATTAATGGTCTTGATACCTAGCTTTAAAAAAAAATCCTTAAAGTTGGGAAGCATATGGGCATTGAATAATTCACGTCCACTGCCACTTCTACTAAACTAATGCCTTTTAACAGATAAGGCCAGAGTAATCTGGATTAAATTTGTTTCTCTCCAGGTTTGTTTCCTTTTCACTCCTCTAAGAATGGGAACTATACTTGCAAGAACAAGGCGTGTCATCTAGTTGTTAAAATTGGAATCAGGGAGCCAAGGCTTTCATGGTTTCAAGCTAGTGTTTCTCCTGACCTTGGGTAACTGCTGGAAAGTCATTTAACGGGTCTCTCTTCTTGACATTTTCAGATTGCTCTGGCTTTATTCTGCTACTCATTTCTAAATGAATTATTGAAGATGAATTTAACCAGCCACCCATTAGTTTGCGCTTTTCTCACTCTTCATATATCACTTTTCGCCTGGCTTTTTTCCTTGCAGAGATAGAAACCACGACTAGTTGTGCATTCTGACTTTGAGTATATGCTTTTTCTGATTTCTCACTACTTCACACTTCCATTTTGTTGCTTTTAACCAAATGCAGTTAGAAATCAAAAGGCATTTTGCATTCCATGTGTGTGGGGGGTTGTATAAATATACGGACTTTTCAAGGTCAAGGAACACAGTGCATTTTCAGACAGATCAGCTTCCAGATAGAAGGCATTTAAAGTGGGAAAGCTTCTAGGATGAGCAGCATACAGTGATCAAGATGAAACCTGTTGGTCAGAGCCCCTTGTCTGAGTTGTGCTATATGGGCCTGGGATAACTAAACTGGCTATAGAAATTGGTCCAGGCAAGCACAACTAGGAAGTCCAGGATAATGGATTTATTCCAAGAGATCCAATCTGGATGAAAAGGCTTAGCAACAATAGATCTCAGGTAGAAGGCAAGAATTTGTAAGACAGACATTCTTGCATCTCTGTTCTTCGATATTGGAATATTATAGGACCCTAACCAGTAGTTGGGGATGTGAAGAATTAAGATTCAACATAGTGATGTAGGGAAATGGAAAGAGTCACACAGTATCTGTTGGATACTATGGACCAATCTGGAATTCCTTCCAAAGGACAAGAAGAAACTTCGAGAATATAGTTCTGCATATTTACTTTAGTATCAACTCCACGGCAAAGCAGAAACATAGACCTGTGGACTGACTCATGGACCCAGCCGCAACACACACCTGAAATTGGGCCTGAAATTTCAGCATTTCTGTCTCAGTACCAAAGTTGTGCTCTTCTGTCTGCTCACCTGATCAAATTCCTCTTTGTATGGGTACCTGATATAAAACTGAAGTTGATGTTTCTGAGTTGAACCTTGGATTGCCAGTTGTATCTCTGAAGAACTTTATCTCTGCTCTCATTTCTCTACACTTATGTCAGCTTTCTGTTAACTCCCTTTCTTCACTAAGCCTGAAAAATCCTTCCCAGTGTGTCATGTGACTCACAGATCTGGACAGTCAACACTGACTATCCTTTATGAATACTCCAATACCAAGCTGCAAGCGTGACCAGCAAAAAATTAAATGCTAAGCCCCACAACATGTTTGGGCTGAGACTGGTGATTTCAGTTCTGCTCCTGTGGGATTGATTCCGGAAGACAGAGTCTGTCAGCCAAGTTTCCAACAGAAAACCAATGACACAGTCAAATTAGGATAACTTAAGGAAGGTTCATTCTCAAAGGCCCTACTTCCAAAAGAATGGAGGTAGGGGAAACTACAAAGCAGAGTTTAGTAATCCAGGGCTTTTGTCTCATAAGCGCAAACATATGAGGTGAGCAGGTAGTTCCTGAAACCAAAGAGGAAAGAGTGTTGTGGAGTTGTTGCCTGCCTTGAGAGGAATAGCACTTCCATGCCAGAACACAGCCTCCCTGGGGTGATCATAGGAAAAAAGTTAAGGGAAAAAGCACCCTGATCTCCCCCTCCTTCCTCATTTGATATCTAAATGGGATCCCCATTGGCTGAACCCACCTGAAGGCCAGAGGACATGGGAAATCACTCATGCAATCCCTAAAGGCCAGCATCCATCCCTGGCACTATCACCACACCAACCCAACAAGAGTATAGAAAAGTGGAGAGTGGATCTGGAAAGGCAAAAGGAACGGAACTCAGAAAAGCCAAATCCATAGTTGGGATTCATCAATTAATCAGCTGAGGATAGGAGCCAGGAAACTTTAGAGTAAGAGAGAAAAAGCAGGGGCTGATATCAGTGTCCATTTACTCTGCATCAAATCATAATAAGCACAATCAACACACTAGGTGAAAACTAGAATCAGTATCTGTGATTCTGTAGATCAAGTGTCATCAAACTACAGCCCTTTAGCCTGGGCCAAATCCAGCCTCTACTTATTTTTGTAAATAAAGTTTTATTGGAACACAGCCACACTTATTTGTTTACATATTGCTTTTGGCTATTCTCATGATACATCTCCAGATGAGTAGTTGCAGCAGAGACCATATGGCCAACAACATCAAACATATATAAGCTCTTTAATTCTATGGAAAAATTTGCTGAGTCATGCTGTAAATTGATCTGCAAAAGGAGCACATGTAAAGTATCTTTTATGGTGTGGAGGGGTAGAGGTGGTGAGGAAGGAGTAAGTGGTAGTTTTCTATCCCTCCTTCCCTATATGCCTTTCTAATATATGCTTCTGTGACTCATATACAATATGGGCTTTATTTTCAAATAAATACATTACAATGCCAGGTCAATCACGTTTGATTCCACCATGGTTCTCTACTTTCCATGTCTGGCCATCTTTTAAATAGTGAGTAGGTTGAAAGTTGTTATGGTAAGACAATATGGTATTCTTAGAAGCCTATGAAGATAATAATAGTGATAATAGAGAGATACCTAAAAATTTCCTATGACCCAGGCTGTTTTCTAAATTTTCTGCTTATTTAACAGAATAAATTGCTCAAAACTTACAATGGCATTATGAGTAGGTACTTTTATTATCATTGCCATTTTATAGATGAGGAAATAGAGGCACAGAAGGGTTAATTAAAGGGCCCAAGCTCAAGAAACTGGTAAGTGACAGAGCTGAAATTCAAACCCAGGTAGGCTGCCTCCAAAGTTTCTGTTCACATCCCCTACACGATGCTACTTTAGCTTTTGAACTCTATGACATCCAGAGGGTCATGAAACAGTATGTTCTAATGATGGACATGTCTCAGCTAATGGAAAGTAAAACATACCAAATGAGAACTACCATTTTTAAATATCTTTATAGTGGAATCAGCACCCAAACTATATCAATTATCTAATTTAATGATTTAAAATATACATCTAGAGTTCACAGCTCCGAATTATAAAAAATCAGCTACTTACTTGGCAAAGAGTGAAGTCTTGACTAACAGAGATTTCTAAGGAGGAAAAATAGAGCCGTAAAGTAGAGAATGTCCTGAATGTTTTTATCTTATTCCCTTAATAAAAACATCCATGGGGTAAAGGGGCATATATACGGACAAATGACTAAATCGATGATGAGCTATGTGATGAGGGTTGGAGAAGTCCCTTCAGGAAATTTACAAGTGTTTCCCAAACTAATTCATTGGGCTAGTTCATGACTCAGTTCATGCAATTTTCTTGTCAGGGTTCTTTTTCTCCTAGTCTTATTTTGGTTGAAGCAAATGATATACATGCATCATTTTCCCTGAAGCGCTCTCAAAAATGTCTATCACAAAGCTGTTGCTAAACTTTTCTTTCCAGTATCTGATTTTAATTGGTTTACCTCTTGTCATTGAGAAATCACTTTGTTTGGAATTTTCAAGACACCTTTTATTCCTGCTCACACGAATATAATTAATGTGTTTTGTGCTAAGGCAGCAACATAAAATATAAGTTTTTTCTTGCTGTTCTGAAATTACCAGCTTAGTACTGAGAATAAATGATGTACCTTTAAAATGCCTGCAATTGAAAAGGAAATGTTTTCTGGATGAATTGGATTTTTATTTGTTTTTACTTGTATGATCTTTAAGATCCCCCATTCTCATTTTATCACTGAATTATAAAACAGTGTTGAAATGATCCCCTAAATGGTGTTCCAGGCCCTGTCCCTGCATTCAGAGAGCACTTCATCTAAACCCTCTCAGAGAGACCCATTCATTCTCTCATTCATTCAATAAATATTTATTGAATACTTAGCATAGGCCAAATACCCCAACCATCCCAAGTGACACAAAGATGAAAAGACAGTGCCTCTTCCCTTGATTAGCTCACACTCTAGAAGAGAAGACAGATTCAAAGAAAAACATAACATACTTTATAACAAGTCCTTGTGCATATAGCTGGGGAAACTCAGAGGACACGGTAGGTTATTTCCCTCAGGGATGCTAGAGCAACTACACCAGGGAGTTGACATTTAAAGATGTCCAAGAAAGGCCATTCACAACTTTCTTTAAATTTAAAATTACATATTTAAAGTCAGATAAAGATACAGTTTAAAAAATTAAAAATATATATTTAGAGAAAGGTTGACTAAATGAACGACGCCCACATCTGGGGCATTCACCATAGAGTTGAACTCATTATGAAACAGATGCATTTTAGATAGCAAAGTACTTACAATTTTTTTTTAAAGTTCAGCTTGAAATCAGGGTTTTGCCCCAAGTTAACCTTGTATTTTGTCTCTGACATGGATACTGAAAGGTGTAGATAGATCTCAGCTCTCTATTCTATGCCTCTGCTCAATTGTTCATCCCTGCATTCACAGCCTGTCTTCGTTGCGATAGCTTTATAAAAAGTCCTGATATCTGGTAAGGCAAGAACCCTCCCACTTCTCCAGAAGCTCTTGGGATTCTTGGCCCTTTGCTCTCCCAAATAAGCTTTCCAATCACATTATTTTATCCGTATCAAGTCCATAAAGACTTTTGGGAACTATTTGGAATTGGATTGAATATATAGATAAACTTGCTTAGAATTTTATCACAATATTCTTCTCCATGAAAATAATGTATATTTCTATTTATTTAGATCTTTTAAAATATCCCTTAATACACTTTTATAATTCTCTTCCGTGCTCTTCTCTTCTCCTTCTCTCTTCTCTCTTTAGAATTCTAAAAGTAACTGCAAGAAACCAGAGATTCGGCAGCCACACCTGATCTCACATCGCCCAGCTATCTGTAAATGCCTAAACTCAGTTTAGGTTCAATGTCCTATTGCTTTCCTCTGAAGCTTTCCCTGATAAATTTTATCCCACTATGATCGCTTTCTTGCTCTTTTTCCCTTCCATGCATATTGCTGCTTGACTTCAGAATGTAGTTGTTATCAGGACTTTTCACTGATTTTTAGTTGTTCTCTCTTCAGCAGTTCCCAATAACATGTTTTGTCTCCCCATAAAAGCCTATGACTGCTGTCTACTTTGTAATTCCTCTCCTGGACTTAGTAAAGGGTTTGGTATTAGTTAGACTGGCACTCAAAATTGTTTATTAAAGGAACAAAAGGCTTCAAAAATGCTTCTCTTATCCAAAAAGCCTCTCATTTTCAGAGTCAACCTCACATCCTGATGGATCGCGAGGAAAGAAAGCTCTCCTTCTCACGGTTAGTTTCTCTTCCAGGCTTGTCAACATGGCTTTCTTCACACTGAGGAAAAACAATGTATCATTTAGTATCAAACTACTTGCTTTTCAAATCGAATATGTCAGAATAATAAATCATAAAAGAAAGGCTATGAATCAAAAATGCCACCTGAACACATCCTGTATTTTTTTTTCTCAGCACAGCCCAAAGTAACTGCTACATTAGGATGAATCATCAGATAATCAACACAAAAGACCTCATTTGAGTTCATTATTCATAGTGAAAGGCTGGCTTGGAGTCCTGATACAATTCGGAACTTTGGTTTACAGAGATAATAAAAACATTCAAAGATATGTCAAACTAACTTGTGTCCCCATCTCCGTATAAATGAGATGAGTCCTCCCTAGACTGGCCTCAGCCTCACAAGGTGGCCTCCTCCTCAGTACACATCCTCTAAATAGCCTCATTTTTGGCAGCGCCACCATATAGGGTGGTCATTCTGTGCTTTGGTGAAACAGCGTTCCTTCTTCACTAAGATGTTCTTTATTCATCCCTCTGCCAAGTCAAATAGTACACTGATCTCCAGTCATACCCTACCTGAAGAAAGGAAGCACATTTATTTGGCCATGTGTTCATTCAGCAAGCATCACTGAAGGTCCAGTGTGTTTGCGACAGTGTGCTTAGTGCTGATGGAAGACGGAGTGGACCAGATCAGATCTCTGCCCCAACAACTTACACTGAAGATGAAGCACCAGAAGAAGGATGACTTTATACACGTGGATAGTTAAATGGAGACACAACAGATGTCTAAAAGCAGTACAGAGAGTTGCTGCCTCCTCTGTTTCTGAACAGACCCTCAGAACAGTATGTGCTCAGCAGAGAACAAAAAGTGCTACGGGAGTGAGGGACTGGGAGAAGGGCATTGTCTCTGTAGACAGGAGACCTCTAGTCCAGTTTTATTCTTACCACAAACCAGCTCGGTGACTGAGGACAAGACGTGCTCGCTCCTCTATACAACTGAGTTTCCTCATTTGTAAAACGAGAGGAATTTAGGCAATGATTTCTAACTGTATCTTCAGCTTTGTCTTTTTATAACTCTATGAAGCTTCATTATGAAGTCAACCACTGTAAAAAGAAAAAATGGAACATTTCCATGTTGCATTCTTCACCATCAGTTCCAAACAAAACCATGGCTGTGATAGACAACCCAGCGAATGGCAATTCTAAACTTTAGGAGTCATTTAAGATAGTAAAATTGTGTTTGGAGTGCAGCAACTGAGGTGCAAATGTACAGTATTCACAGACTATACAAGAGATACAGACTTTGAATAAATTTCATTATCTTTATACTAAAGTGTTATACTTTATATAAATTACCTTTATAGTAAGTTTAATTTTAACATATATTATATTTTTAATATAAAACATTTACTTTGTTCTTTAAATTAAAAGGGATTTGTTTAGAAAGATGAAAGCATCAGTGACTTAAAATTTCATCTTAATGCATGTCTGTATTTTATACAATAACTATGTATTACTTTAGCAATATGGCAAAACATTTTAAATTTAATTTATTTTTCAAATAAGTATTGTGTGAGGTGTTGTTTGAATGAGTCTAATATCAGTAAACTGGAAGTGAGTGATACCTCCAAGTTTCTGGAACCACCATCACCCAAATGAAGAAACCCATGAGTCTTCAGTTTTGAATCTACCCTCATTCAGTCTATGCAACAGATGGAGTCTCTGACTTCTGGATCTGCCATCACCTCACAGAGTGAGAAGTCCCCTGGCCACTAAGCTCAGTGTCCATTCACATCAAGGTGACTGTAGAAATAACATATACCTTCCTTTCCTCCCTGTTTTTATAAGATATTTCCATTAGTCCTCTCCCCAATGATCATTTCCACATTTCTCTGAAGCATTCCTCAATCCTGTCCTCCACCCCTCCCCAGACCCCCCAAACTCTATTTCCTCTATGAAATTGCGGCTCGTTGACCAACCAGCTTTTCTCAATCTTTCAACTTCTTTTCTCATTACCTTGACTGACAGCTATCCATCTTTTGAGGGTACTGCTTCCTCTATACCTTCCGAGGTTGTGGCAGTTTGTTTTCTCAAACTTTATATTTTCAAACCAGACATGGAACTAGAGCCATTCTTGCTACCCATTGCTGCCTTAAGATCATTATCTTACCAATATGATTTTAAGTCTATCGCTTCAAGGCTCATGACATTCAGTTATATCATCCTCTTCTGCTCTCTACCATTATCATTTATCATGCCTCTGATAACTCCTTCTCATTCATCAAAAACTTTGGTACCTGGGATAAGCTTTCTCCTCACTCCAAGTGCAGCTCTCAGTCAGAACAACATTAACATCTGGTTCCCTGACTCATCTGAACATGCCTCTCTGTTTCTCACCTCATTTCCAAGGACATTCTCCCCGTTGCCTTTCATTATTCATAACGGCTCCACCTCCCAAACTCCAATTTAAACATCTCATTTCAAACATAGCCTTTTTCTTTATCCAGTTTGCTTCTTTTGTAACTACCGTTACCACCCACTTGGAAAAACTATCTTTCTTGATTGCTCTAACTCTAAGAAAGACTTCTTGTTTTCCTCTAATATCTAGGCTTCCCTTATTTCTCAGTAACAGAAAACTTGAATGCTGTCTTGGCACATGGACGTCTGGATAAACATCAAATTTTTCAGCGTCTCCTTCAGCTAGTGGAGACTATGAGACCACAGTGTGCAACTGCAGGTAGTGTTTCTAGAGCGAGGTACATGCCTTGCTTGTCCTTTCCTCTTTCCAGCTCATCAGAAAGTAGACATAATGTTGGAAATGCAGAAAGCCTCTTGTTTCAAGCAGTGACCTTGGGATTGGGTCACATCCAGCTGATGAATCAGGTAGGATACTGTGAGACACAATAGTAGTCACACATGGACTATCACTAAACTTATTGAATGTTGAAAGAAAGTAAATTTATCTCTTGTTTATGCCACTGTTATTGTTATTATGGGTTTGTGGTTTTGTTTTTAGTTACTCATGGTTGAACCTAATCAGAACTAATATACAAATTATCCACTCTCTCCATACCGATCTCTGAACAGCTGATCACTCAGCTGGCAAAAGGCAAACAACACAGAAGATGACTCCCGTTGAAAACTTATGATACAACCCCACATGGTCCTTCAACATTACTCAGAAGTCATCCCATATTTCTCCTGTCAACTTGCTGTACCACCCTCCAAGACTGTTTCAATCCTCCTCTGCTCTCTTCAAACTATCCCATTGACTTTTATCAACTTCCTATTTTACCAATGAAATATAATCCATTAGACAGGAATTTCTTCATTTTCAAGATGTTAAACCAATAAACCTACCTTATTCGTCACTCTTCTGTATATGACTAATCCACCTTTCATTAACTTCTCAAGAACCATTGCACTATCAATTATTGCTTCTCCATTTTACACTCAGTTTCTCAATCTCTGATACATCATTTCCAATGTTTTTGTTGTTATTGTTGATAGGACTATTGTTGCTACTGTTTTAAACATTCAAGCCCTTCCCCTTTTAAAGAGGAAAGTATGCTCACTCAGATCCTCATCCCTACCACTTTTTCTCTCTTCTCTACTTATCTCCTCCAGTTTGGAGTCAATTACTCAAAGGAGCTGTCTATTCTTACATTCTCATTTTTCACCTTTCTCTCACACCTCCACACACTAAAAATTGGAATCTAGTCCATTATCCTACTGAAAGAGCTCCTACTAATGACACCATTGTCTTCCATATCACCAGATATTTTTCAAATCTTATTTTACTTGACCTCTTGACAGCATTAGGTGTCATGGCCAATTTTTCTTTCTTGAAACATTATTTTCCCTTAGGTTTTTTGAGTCAGTGTTATCTTGGTTTTCCTTCTAGATTTTTGTCAATTCCTTTTCTATTTCCTCATTTGCTTGTATTCATCTATGAGGCATTAAAGATGAGAGTGACTCAAGACTCCTAGTTGATCTTCTCTTTCTCTTCTTAGGGAATTTTATCCAAAATCATAGTCAAATTTACCACAAATGCAATTAATTCACAAATTTAGATATCAAGCAAAACCTTCTCCTTGGATTTCCAGAACCCATTTGAGTTGATCTATTTCAATCCCTTAGAAAAATGCCTTGCACACGTTAAGTGCTGTATAAGCATTACCTATCACTTTTATAGTATGTCCAACTTCATTTGTGATATCTTCCTTTAGATGTATCAGAGGCACCTCAAGCTCACTATGTTCAAAATGAAACACACATTCTTCTTCTGCCACCATATGTGGTCTTCTTCCAATGTTTCTCTTTCAGAGAGAGCCACCATCTACCATCTAGTTGTACAAAGTCAGAAACCTGATAGTCTTCTTTGATAATTTCTGCTTATTAATTTACTTACAAAAATATCACAAATCCCTTTACTTACCTCCCTCTCAATCTTTACCCCTCCTGCCCCATTGCTATCTTCTCTTGCCTAAATTATTGCAACAGTTTCCTAACCACTTACTCCAATACCTTTTCTCTATTTCTCACTTTGCAGCTGGAGTGAATTTTGAAAATAAAAATCCATTTGTGTTCCTCTGTTCCGTAGCACACACGTGATCTTAGGAAAAGAGCAAATGCCTCCTTGTGGCCAGAAAGGCTCTTTATAGGAATTGACTTCTCCAGCTTTCTCTTGCGCTTTGCTCTTTCCCACCATCATTCGCACTCACTGCCGCTGACCTTTTGGTTCATCATAGTGTTCATGCTCCATCCTATCATAGGCCTTTGCACATGCTATTTCCACTGCCTAGAAAAATTTCACTTCTTCATCTACGTAATTTCTGCTTAGCATATGAAAGCCTTTTCTGTGCTCCCTTACAAGGACTGAGTTCCCCTATTAGGGCTCCCAGAGCACTGTGCACCTCTCTCCCTTAGCTCTTGTCATTATCCCAATTTCACATTTGTAAGATAAGTTGATTATTGTGTATCTTTCCCAACATCCCTGAAGGCAGAGTTTGTTCCTCTTTGTACCTAGGCTGTAACAAAGTTTTTTGGCACCTAGTAAGTGAGCAACAAATATATACTGAACTGATGAATGAACAAGTGCCTGAATTAACTTATCTCTTGTGAAGACTGTCCAGGAATATTTCAACTATCCTTTTTCTTTTTTTTAATCTCTTTTTTCTCCATGAAACCTCCTATAGTAAGCAAAGATTTTCAAAACCATTTTACTGATGTTAAAGCTGAACTTAAAATTGGATAGCATTCTACTTTTAAAAGGCATAGAAGTATAAAAATATTTGATGGCTCGTTACTTGAATTATGTGTACGTGACAGTAGAAGTTTCCTCTCTTTTTGTCCCCACCCCCTCACCTTGTTCTCCTCAACCTCAAAAGATTTTCCTTGAAGGTGAAAATGATTCCCAAGGGAGAGTCAAAGACTGTATATGTAAGGAGTGTGAGAGAGGCCATGGTGGCTTTATACCTGGACAGGGGGCCATATATGTGTGGGATTCTATGGAGAGACTCTTCAGGTACTTAAAGTAAATAAATGAAGGGTACCAAGTGGTGGTGCCCCGTCCAGTATTGCAGCCAGGCCCAGTCCTAGGAAACATAGTACTGACCGAAGTCTAGCAAAGGAAAATAGCATTCTTAGTTATCTAGTACTGAATGAGACAAGAAATAACACTGTTTGGAAGTATTGCAAATAGCGCTCCCTATATATGATTAATTGCCAAATGAGGGGTAAAAACAATAAGTGTTAATCTTAGCGGAGAAATATTTGTTAAGAGCTGAGGGAAATTAGGAGGCTTTGTGGACGAAAGGTACTAGAGTTGGGCATTGATGGATAGAGCTTTACTAGATAGGGAGAATTAGAAAGAATATTCTAATCAGGAGAAGTAGTGAGGAACATGGGTTTGAAGTAGCACGATATTTTTTAAGGGGAGGTGAGTAGCCAAGTCAGACTGGATTTGAGAATTTATGTGAGAGATCATGGGGGATCTAAAGGTAGGAATTATCTCACTGACAAGGAAGAACTATTAAACATTTGACTAAGGGCATTTTAGGGATATGAACTTACTCAAAGTCATTCAAAAGAGAATGAAGCAGACAGAATACAGACAGAACAGGGAGAATTTCACCAAGTATTCCACTGACATACGCTGAATAAATTGTCAAAGGAGAAAGAAACTAGAATTTATTGAGTACATATTATATATTTGATCACATTAGATATTTTACATACAATATGCCACTTTACCTTTAAAAATCATAAAAAGTATCAATTATTATCACTATTTTAAGATATTTAGATTTAAGATATAAAAGTTCACAAATGTAGTAAATCGTGGACTGAAGATTTGAACCTGGGTTTGTAAGATTATAAAACCTGTATTCTACAGTTTAGCACATCTTTGGTAATGGAAATGTAAAAGGAGAGATGGAAAATAAGATTTATATTATGAAATGTAGCAAGAAAAAACTTGATAAATATTTGAAAATTAATATAAAAAGAAAGCAGAGCTGATAGATAATTTTTAAGTGATATTTTGAGCCTTGATGACTAAGAAAGAGAGAAAGAGGAAAATCTTTTTTAAATTACGAAATGATCAGTTAGATTTTGAACATGTTGGGCATGCTGTGATGGATGGACATCTCATAAAGTAAGTGGGAAACACATAGCTGGTGCTCAGAAGAAGCAGGGATATTAAATTAGGAGTTTTATCTAGTGACATCCATTATGACCTGGCCCCAATGTCCCTCTAGTGCCCACCTCTTTGAATCAGCAGCTATTGAATTAGCCTTGCCTTGGGGTAAAGGTTTCTCAAGTTGCCTACTAACCAAGAATCATGATTGGTAGCCCCAAAAGTTTAATATCGACCTGGAAGTTTTGCTGATTTTGGTCTAGTCTGTTGCCTCTAAACTTTGACTTTGTGTCTTAAAACAAGTCTTTACCTTGCATCCCAGTTCTAGTACCTGGGATCTCTTCCTATTATGTGAGACTAAGCCCCTGCTCCAGTTTCTTGCGTGACTCCTACATTTTTCTAGATAAGAAATTTTACCTCCTTCTCATTCTGTGCTTTTAGGATAGATATTCTGCACTAAATAAAGATAAGTAGGCTATGATCTTGACATATGGGGCCAGTCATTGCTGCTTATCTTCCTGTCAGTTGTTATGTGTTCCTATGGAAGGACCATCTACTAGATCATTTCCGCCTGCATCTCACATGTTACACTAGCTCCATCTGAACAAACAAGACAAAAAAAAAAACAAAGTAAACAGAAACAAACACAAAATCTTCTCTTGACTCCACTCGAGCTGTCACCTTTTTTTTTTCTTCTTCTCTCCAAAGTCCCCCAGACGCAGTTGTGTATTCTAGTTGTAGGTCTTTCTGGTTGTGCTATGTGGGATGGCCACCTCAATGTGGCTTGATGAGTGGTGCATGTTCCAGCCCAGGATCCGAAACAGCAAAACCCTGCGGCCACTGAAGCAGGAGGCACGAAATTAACCTCTCAGCCATGGAGCCAGTCCCCCAGCTGTCACCTTTTGTAGTAAAAAATGTTTATATACAATAAAGACTTACAATGACTCAAATATACATAAAAAGCAGTTAGTGATTAAATCTGGTTCTCTGACCAACAAAGAGACAGAAGAGGGAATGGGCTAAAGTTCTTTACTTTGAAATGGAGAATGGTAGGAGTGTCCAGGCTGGGAAATTGTAGGATTTAAATTAAGATGTTGGAGAGTAGGCACCAAATCCCCAGTGTTCTCCCAGCACAATTTCAATCAGTTTTGTATCAGGTGACGTGACAGTCACTACACATGTCCTGAAAATCCCAGACAGCCACAGGATCCAGAATCGACCCTGTGTGTATTTGGATAGGAGTGGACAACTCCTATGTGTTGGCAAATTGCAGTCACCACGTAGACAAATGTGAATTACAGAGCCGGACCCTCGGAACTACCAGCATGATAGTTACCCAGGTCATTTCATTAAACTTGAAATAATGGCCCTCCACATTTTATACAACTGAAAATTTTGGACTCTGTGCATTGGATTATGGTAGAGTTTTCTGAAACCATGCTCTGTTTCCATTACTGTTTGACCCTCTGTAATCTGGTTTTACTCTCTCCCACTTCACATAAACTGCTTTTGTCGAGGTCACTGATGATAACCATAGTGCTAAATCGACTGCACAAATTATTTGTCTTTATTTTACTTGACCTGCATTCAATATACTTGAGCACATGTTCTTTTTTCTCACACACTCCTATCTTGGCTTCCATGACAACATCCTCTGTTTCTTTGTTTTTTTTTCTTACCTCAAGGGCCATTCATTCTCAAGTTTCTTTGATGTTACCTTCTTCAATCTGACCTCTAAACGCTGGAGTCCCTCAGGGCTCCCTCCTAAATCGTTCTCTATGTCTAGATGATCTCATTAACCTCTATGGACTTAAACAGCATATTTATGTTCCTTATTCTCAAATTCACATTTCTAGTATCGGATTCTCTTTTGCATTTTAAGATTGCATATCCAACGGCCATCTGAACTTGATTTTCTCATAGACACTCAATTTATTAAATAATAATTTTATTGTAATCAATTTTGTTTTCCCACTCTTCCCATCTGTCCCCGGAAATATCCCCTACTTCTAAATTTTCCACCTAAGCATTTTCAAGGGTGCTACAGTCAGAATCTAAGGAGTGATCCTTGATTCTTTTCTCTTCTTTTGTCCTCTATTCAGTTCATTATCATTTCCTGTTACCTATGCGTATAAATTATATTTTAGAGTTATGGACTTCTTCTATTTCCAAAATCATCCCCTTAGTCAGATCATGGGTCATTTCTTATTTGAACTACAACAATATACTACTGCCGCGTCTCTCAGTACTCTCACTCCCCTCCATCTCTTCTTCACGTACTGGCAAAAGGAATACTCTTAAGGGGTAAATTAAACAATATCACTCTCCTGCACAAACTCCCTCAGTGACTTCCCTTTCAACCCAGAAAAAACTCAATTTCTTTAACTATCCCTGCACAAATCTGTCTCAGAACTGAAACTCTATCCCCATTTCTTGCTAAATGTTAGCCCCATCCATCTTTTCTGAGATACTCTGACATACAAGGTCTTTGTCATCTCAGAACTTTTGAATTTACTGTTCTTCTTCTATGGGATGATTTCCCTCTGTTCTCCTGCCTGTGGGTTTCAGCATAAATGCCACCTCCTCAAAGAAGACTTCCTTAATCATCCTAATTAAAATTGGTCCCTTAAATTTTTTTTAATTCATTTTTTGTTGAGGTAACATTGGTTCATAACGTTATATAAATTCCATGTGTACATCACCACATCTCAACCTCTGTGCAGACTACATCTTGCCCACCAACCAAAGTCCACCTACTGTTTATCACTGCACAATCTGCCTTTTCATCCCTCTCCCCACTCCCCCTTCCCCTCTGGTAACCACCTGTCTATTATCCGTGTCTATGTGTTTGTTTGTTGTTGTTGTTTTCTACCTTCCACATATGTGTGAAATCATATGGTGTTTGTCTTTCTCTGTCTGTTTTCCACTGAGCAAAATATCCTCAAAATTTATCCATGTTGTCACAAAAGGCAAGTTTTCATCTTTTTTATGTCTGAGTGGTCTTCCATTGTATATATATATGCCACATTTTCTTTATTCATTCATCTGTTGATGGGCAGTTAGGTTGTTTCTAAGTCTTGGCTATTGGGAATAATGCTGCAATGAACACAGGGGTGCATATATTGTTTTCGAATTAGTGTTTTCGTGTTCTCTGGATAAATACCCAGAATTGGAATATCTGAATCATATGGTAGTTCTATTTTTAATTTTTTGAGGAATCTCCATACTGTTTTCCATAGTGGCTACACCAGTTTACATTCTCACCAAACGTGTATGAGGGTTCTCTTTTCTTCAGAGCCTCTTGAATACTTGTTATTTCTTGTCTTTTTAATAATAGCCATTTTGATGGGCGTGAGGTGATATCCTAATGTAGTTTTCATTTGCATTTCCCTAATAATTAGTGATGCTGAACATTTTTTCATGTGCCTGTTGGCCAACTGCACATCTTCTTTGAAAAAATGTCTGTTCAGAGCCTCTGCCCATTTTTTAATCAGGTTGTTTGTTTTTCTGTTGTTGAGTTATATGAGTTCTTTATATATTTTGGATATTAATCCTTTATGGGGTATATGATTTGCAAATATCTTATCCCAATTGTTAAGTTGTCTTTTCATTTTGTTCATGGTTTCCTTTGCTGTGCAGAAGCATTGTAGTTTGATGTAGTGCCTCTTGTTTATTTTTTCTTTTGTTTCTCTTGCCTGAAGGAACATGATTTTCAAAAGCTACTGCTAAGATGGATGTCAAAGTGCCTACTACCTATGTTTTCTTCTAGGACTTTTGTGATTTCAGGTCTTACTTTCAAGTCTTCAATCTATTTTGAGTTAATTTTTGTGTATGGTATAAGATAATGGTCTACTTTCATTTTTTTGCCTGTGGCTGTCCAGTTTCTCCAACACCATTTATTGAAAAGACTTTTCTTTCTCCATTGTATGTTCTTGGCACCTTTATCAAAAATTCATAGCTATGTGGATTTATTTCTAGGCTCTCAATTCTGTTTCTTTGATCTATGTGTCTGTTTTTTCTGACAATACCATGCTGTTTTTATTACTGTAGCTTTGTAGTATATTTTGAAATCAGGGAATTTGATACCTCCAGCTTTGTTCTTTTTTCTCAGGACTGCTTTGGCTGTTTGGGGCCTTTTATTGTTCCCCTTCAGGGATTTTCTATCTCAGCCTTGCTATGTTGCCTTATTAGCACTTAGCATCATATGGAAGTGTTTATATTTGTTTATTTATTTGAGTGCATGGGATAAAACTGCTGTCCCATCACTATCCTTTACTTTACCATAGTGCCTGATACATAGTGGACATTCACTATGGGTACATAGACTCTTTCTAATAATTGAATTGTCAAAAAGAATTATATGGGAAAAAACTTAGGATGTATACTATTACAAAGAAAGAAGACGAAAACACTTTTTAAACAAGAAAATTTTGATCTGCAGTATTTTCTTTAGAGCATATAAGAATCAGACCTAAGGTCAAGAGATGATGTAGAAAAGTTAATAGGTAACAATTACCTTTGAGAGGCTGTGTCAGTCTTGTTTTTTTCCACATGATTTAATAAGAGCTTGGATCATGTAATCTCATTGGTCTGTGTAGGACTTGACTGATAGATGCCAAGTCTTTACTTATGTCTTTCTGGGAGACAGTACAGTGAAATAGTTACAGTAAAACATTTTGGGAGTTAGATTTCGGTAGTTGTGTGACTTTACTCAAGTTATTTAACCTCTTCAACCCCAAAAGTGTTCTCATTTATCATGTTGGGATGATAATAGCACCTGTCTCATACTCTTGTTGTAAAGAATAGATGAAAGGACATGTGTAAGTATATTTAGGAATGTGTGGCATATGGTAAGCACTCAATGTGTTAACTGTTAGCCACTGTTATTATATTTGTAATTTAAGTCTCACGAATGAAATAATCTAGCTCTTTCCCAGGTGACAGACCTGGCCTCAGCTAAACTCAACCTATCCCAACTCTCTCATTATCAAATGACAACATTCTCAAGCTCTAGTGTACATCAAAATCACAAGGGAGGTTGTTTAAAATGCACATTCCTGGGATGCCTCCCCAGAGATTCTTTCATAATAAGTTTAGGGTAAGACCCAGGAATATGTGCTTATAATAAACACCCAAGGCTATGACTTATGAAGAAGTTTATTCCAGTATCTCATTTGGGGATAAGTTGGCCTGGGATAGATCTATTTCCTCCTCATAGCTGACTAACGTTGTGGAGTTGAGAAGAAATATTTTTTTGCTGGTTGGAATTGAGAACAGAAAAGCATGGAGGATATTTGTTAAAAGGAAACTTTAAAGAAATGTATTAAAAGAGGACTCATTTGAGAGGGCTATGAGATAGTGAAACTCGTTGGGGAAAGTCACTAAGCATCAGTATTAGAGCTCTGTCAGAATAAACTTTCTCTCTCTCTCTCCCTGACTCTCTCTCATAGTTTTTCGTAACTCATTGGTCTTTTTAATTATATTTGTGTAGGTAGGAAGTAATTACATCAGTAGCATCATCACTGAACACAAAGAAAAAGTCTATCAATGTTTGAAAGGCATCTGAAGGGATTCTTAGTTCTTTCGTTGAGGTTAAAACTGCTATGTAGGGTTCTTAGTCCTGGAGGGAGAAGCAGCTACATAAATCCTGAATATGCTGCTTGGCAAGTGGATCTTGGCAACATACATGATATCTATTTAATTGTTCTCTCAGTCCAATCTATATTTTGCCAGTTTTTTCTCTGCACTATTGGTAACCAGAGCCAAGTAAGTGACAATAGGAAAAAAATCTCATAGTAACATACCAAATATTTGTTTTTTTAATATAAAACACAACATTCCTTACAAAAAAGCTATTTATATCATGCCTTTTGTTATGTGAATCAGTGCATTTCCTCCTCAAAGTCATTTTCTTCTATTTCTCCATAGACAGATTTAATTGAATCATATGGGTTGAACGTCACTTTTCTGGATCTACTTTACTTTAAAAAAAAAAGATGAGATTTTTCAAAGTATTTCTGTATACGTTTAAGTGTCAAAATACCACACCTTTAATTTGACACCAGAATAATACCGGTACTTCATTGTCTTCCAGTTCTTTCTTAACAGAGGAGATGTACATGTTGGTACTCCTGTAGTCATCATGTTGTCTATCATCACAAAGCTGTTTGTGAGTGACACCAATGACCTATCAAATTCTAACCTTCCACTTTCAATATGAATTCCTGCCATCTCTTTTGAGTTTGATACTGGTGAATGTTTTCATTTTAAGTGCTCTAGAATACGCATCCTCCATAAAGATCAAAGTTTCTTTGTTCTATTTACATCAAATCTTCCCTCAATTGTTGCCATTTAGCTGCCGGTGTAATTGCAGATGTGTCTGGATGCCACAGAAACGAAAATGACTTAGCAGAAGCAATTGCTAGCTATCCTCACTTACCTCGCTAGAAAGTCCACAATGAATTGAGAAGAGAGCACTCAGGTGAAAGTACTTCAGAAGAGGTGTACTCTGAGGGGGATTGTCTTTATTGCCTGCAGTAACTGCTGCAGGAGTCAAGTCCCTCAACTATTTATCCTCAAATTATCTTCCTAACTTCCTCAGTACTGACATTTCCTAAAGACCCTGTGATGACATCAGCCTTTTCTGTCCTAGATGGTAGTGATCCACTGAGTCTGTTGCAGTGCAACTAACTAAAGCTATAGTAAATTGTTTGTTTGTTAAATATTTATTTGTTCCATCCTGTTCCAAGTATTATGCTAAGTACTGGGGACACAGGAATGGGTAAGACACCTGCAACACTACTGCATGAACTTTCAGTCTAGTAGAAATTAGACAATTAAACAATTAATTATTATAAATTCTGATAAATACTATGTAGTGAGTGTATAAGAAATTATTAGAAAAATAAAAGGGCAACTTCTTTGATCTGGTGCATTATTACTGGCATTTTGGGGACAGTGATGTTTAGGTTAAAGCTGGCTCAAGGGATTGCCAAATGAAAGAAGTTTGGAACTTCAGAAAGAAAAAACAACATGTTCAGATGCTCTGAGATGAGAAAGTATAGCACATTGGAATATCTAGAGACGTGCAATGTAGGAAGAGCATAGGATATAAGAGTGTGCAGACCTTGATAAGCGACTGTAGAGATAGGTGGCGGTTAGATTACGGAGGAACGACTCAAGAAGTTTGGGTTACATCCCAAGAGAAATGGAAAGCTGTAGACAGCTTTTAAGCAGGAAAATCATCATATCCTTGCTGTTAAACAGTTCACTCTAAAAATAAAATAGAGGATGACTTGGAGGAGAACAAGACTCAAGCGGAGAGAGAAGAAGCAGGCTTGAGACGTGAAGTTTGGCAATTTAAACTACGTTAGACATTTAATTTCCCAGGATGATGACAAGACTTGGCATGGAGAACGAGACATTGAAACAGAAACTAAATTATTAATGAATGAGATAGCAAATGATAACAATGAGGAGTAGCACTACAAGACAGAACAGTTGACTGCGTGAGACTCAAAGGAATAGGACTTTTTGAAAGAAGATAAAGGAGCAATGATTTGGAAGAAGTAATAATGACCCAGGATTATACAGACCACACTTCTGATCTTAAAGTAGGTCTTGAATGGGAGAATGGGTACCTACACTTGATAAGTCTACAGGAAAATACAACAATCTGAAAGGAGAACCAAGTTTCTTTTGAAACCAGAAATTCTTGAAAATGTCCTTTAAAAAATAGATGGAAGATGCCAGGAAATTTTTCCAGTTCATCACAAATGGCTTCTGAAAACTTCCTGGCGCAGTGCCTGTAGGCTGTGTTATTTTGTGCAGCCTCCTGTCTCCAAGGTCCACAAGGTAGTCATGTGGGACTGCTGAGCTGGTTCCTTGCCAGATTGCATGTACAACATGTGTGGCTGTTTCTTGCCAGGAAGACCCATCAATCATGTCTTAGGGGTTCTATGAAGCTCAGAAATGTCTCAAAGATGGCTCACTTCTTTGCTTCCCCTGCCAATTCCTTCCCAGGGTATCCTTGTCTTATTATAATCACATCACTTGCTAAAGCTGTTTTGTTTTGTTTTGTGTATTCAACTTCTTTTAAACTTCAAGCATCTCAAAGACAGAGATTGTGCATTATTTATCTTTTGTCTTCAGTGTTTAGTAAGTAGAGGTTCTCCATAAATGTTTATTGAATTAATTAATTGATTAGTGAAACCTGTCTAGATGAGGCAATTTGCTCTATTATAAAAGGAGCAGGATGCCTCTTTTTAGCAAAACTAATGATCTCGCATATCTCTGGCTAATATAAAATATTTTGCTATCAAGTTTTCTTAGAATATCAGCTTTTAAAAGGAAGGAATTAATATCTCAATAGATTTTCTGCCAAGATGAAGGGAGACCCAGATTTGAGCTCATATGCCAACTCTAATCAATTGGCTGTCATTCCCTACAGTACTGCTTTGACCAGATTTTGAGACTTCTTCCAGGCACTACAGGAAAGAGTATCATAACTGATTTGAGATCTGCATCACTGGTTGGAGATTTGGGAGTGATGGCAATTATCCCACATAGTTCCCCATCCCTAATCCAGAGCTACTTAATATATGTTAAAGTAACAATTCTGTTTCCCTTAGTAGAGAAACTAGGTTACTTTACAATTTTAAATGTTATATCTATAATTCAATCTCACTAACCTTTCCTTTATGGAAATTTTAAGAGATCTTATTGTCTAAACTACACAGTCTAGGTTATCAGTCACTGTTTATTGCTCTGGGTTTATCTTTTTTTGACTAGATCATAAGCAATATGAAAGCAAGAATCTTCTTTTCCTGATTGTTAACTATCTGATTTTGGCTAAAGTAATTCTATCAGTCAGCTTTCGCTGCATAACAAACCACCCCAACACTCAGTGGCATGCAACAATAAACGTATCATTATACTCACATTTCTTTGGGTAAACTGGGGTGGCTATGCTTCAAGCTTCAGGTCTGCAGGTTTTCAGGCTTGACTCTGTTACCAAGGTTTCAAGGGACATCAACTAGGATAGGTCTGCTCAACACATCTCCCAGTCTTCTATGATAAGAGGGTTGCCAAAGTCACATTGTTTCATAACAATGGCAGAAGCACAAGAGCTGCCTCTAATGCAGAAGCACATTTCAAGTCTTTGCTTGGATCATGTCTTACGACACCTTTTGTCCAAATCAAGTCCATGGCCAAGCCTACCATCAATGAACTAAGATAGTATACTTCACCCACAGACGGGAGGAGGAGAGTGACTATTTGCTGAATTCAAATCTCAGTAGGATTCATTTTCCTCAAATTAAAAGTAGTAATAATCCACAAGGCTCTGAGATTGCTTTGTGACAACTGAGAAGGGAAATGCCTAGCATTCATTGGCATTCAGCAAATATTTGTTGAACTGCTGAATTTCTTTTTCTACCCTCACAGTATATACAATGTGTGATACCCAGTTGGGTTTCAGAGATTTACTAGACTTTGATTGAGGTAGGGTTTCCAGATTCTATCTCTATGCCACTCTGTGACCTTAGGCAAGTTCAGAAATGTTTCTCTTTATTTTATCTTGCAGTTAAGTTACAGATCTCAGACTATTTATTAGAGAATATTTTGGGACTCTATGATATATATTATGTAAGCTATTCAAACTTTCAAAATTTTAGCTTCTAATCTGACCTCAGCAATAGTTGTGTGAAAAATGTCACCCATTAAATTACTAATTTGTTGATTTTAAGTAAAAACTACTTTCCACTTAAGGGGATACAATTAGCTTTCCATCCTTTCAGGCATCAATTGTTTTAGCACACAAGAGTCCCAAATTCAAAATCCTCGGCTTTGAAGCTTCATTTTTCTGAAACTTTATAAATATAAATAAGTTCTCATGAAGTATTAATGCATCCTTTCCAGGCCACAAGGAAAAAAGTCATAACAAATAAAGAAACTCACAATCTCTTTAAATCCATAATGAAAGAACATATTTAAAAAGCAATAAACAGACAACTAAGTTACTAGTAATACATCATTTAATATTTTATATTTAATATTTTTCCCAAAAATGGAAAAAATACATTCTTCACCTGACATCACAATCACACATGATAAAAAACACAAGAATGTGCGATCTGATGGTGATCAGCATCTCTGAGAAAGGAACACTCTGTAGGGGGCTTTGTTTTCTCCCACGGAGTTTGAATCCCTTATGCCCATTAACACTTTAAAGGGAAGTTCCAGGAGGTGGAGCTTTCACTCTGTGGAATGATTATTATTTAGAACAAGGACTGTATCAATTTTTTTAATGATATGTTTCCTGAAACACCTGGCACAGGATTATCAAATATGTTAAAATATTAACAAATATTTGTTTGCTGATTCAATTGTGTTTTTCTTGGTGTATATCTGTAAATTTTGTTCCAGAGAAAATAAAAGTTAATGGTAATATTCTACTCATTCTGCATCAGACATGCATCTAAATGTGTTACTGATATTTCACAACTTTAAGAGGCAGATACTATTATGCCCATTTTACAGATGAAAACATTGAGAACACAGAGGATAAGTAGTTTACTAAAAGTCACAAAGCCAGTTAAGTGTCAATGAGTGACATTAAACTCAGGCTTTCTGGGTTCTAATCTACGCTCTTAACCATTACGTGACCAAGCTACCTTTGAAGATGCAAGCTTCTTTAGGAAGGCAGCATAAGACAGTGATTAAGGACATAGGTTTTAGAAAGAACAGGTCTCAATTGAAATCTTATTTCTACTCTTTATTAGCTCTGCACCTTGGGCAATTTTCTTACCTCTCTCAATTTCAGTTTTTTCTCTGTGTCAATGGAGAGTATATTTACTTAGAAGGGTTATTAACGAGATAGGAAAGTATATGTAGCAGAGTATTGGCATATAATAAACTGGAATTATTAATACCATTTAGTCTAAGCGCCCAGGGAAATTAAATGGCTTGCCCAAGGTCATATATCTAGTTTTGGAAAAGTGAAGTCTAAACTATGGATTTCTTGGTTCAAAGTCCAATGCCTTAAGCACTCTGGTAATGGCCACCCCTCAGGGATTTCTTACAGTATTTGATAGGTGAGATGATCCACAAAGGAAACATATTGACTAACAATGTGGTTACAAACTATACAGGGTGGCTAGACTTTGCTAATGTATTATATCACTTAGATTAGCCTGCTTGCTATTGTAATTATGTTTTCTTCAACAGATCAGAACTGTAGGCAACAGAATATTCACAACAAAGTCAGATGTCTTCATGAGGGTTTTCCAGTCAAAATTTTAGGGCTCAATTAAGTCTGTGTCATCAATATCTGCATCCCCATAGTAAGTGCTTCTCCATTTCCAACTCTACACCCTAATATTTAACATCAATCATTTAAGAATTTCATGCATTTATAGATTTCCATACCTCAGTATTCGTCTGCTAGTTTCTTGCTTAATATAATGTTATATCAAGCATTTTTAAAAATCTACTTGTTCCAAAATCATCCAGTTGTCTTTTACCCTCCCAAGTTTAATAGGAGGAGATGTACACATAAGAGACATTTCTATTTGCGTAGTATTCTGGAATTTTTAAAGCTATTCACAGACTTTGTAGTTCATAAGCTATTTGTTGCCCTTTTTATAGATTACATTACTAAAACTATTTATTTTGCATTTAATTTCTAGGAATTCAATTAATGTGAGCACACTCAAAGTAGTTTTAAAGTCTTTGCAGTCTGCGCAGCATTATTCCAGAACAGCCTTAAACGTTGTTCTTCCAAGTCATATTTTTGATGATGCCTGATGCTTTCTGCAAATATTTTCTCTCCATTCTCCAAGTCTGATTTGATTTAGCCCCACAGCTTTATAAATGTCCCTGAAACACATGGGATATAACTATAATCGATGATTCAGCGCATTTCCATCACATAAAAATCAAATTTCCAGTGGCACCACTTACACTTTATTGTGCTGAGATCAATAGTTGGAGAAACCCTTAACCCAGCTGCATGCCCATCTACCCAACATGTATTCATAATATCAGTCTATAAATTCAATAGAAATATTAGATTGCTTGGGCATTCATGCTCAGAATAGCAAGGTTTCTTGAGTTTTTGGAGGGTGCTTCAGACAAATTGCTCTTCTAACTAACCAAAGTCTTCCAGAATGAAAGTGCACCATAAAGCAGGACTCTGAGCCACTACAACTGTGTGTGGTGAGTCAATAGATGGGGTGAGTTCTTGAATATATCTCTATATATATATGTTATTTTTTTTTCCTGAGGAAGATGCACCCTGAGCTAACATCTGTTGCCAATCTTGCTGTTTCTATTTTGCCTGGGGCAGATTCGCCCTGAGCTAACAGCCATGCCAATCTTCCTCTACTTTGCATGTGGATCACTGCCATAGCATGACTGACAAGCAGTGTAGGTCTGTGCCCAGGATCTGAACCCGTGAACCTGGGCCGCCAAAGCAGAGTGTGATGAACTTAACCTCTAGACTACAAGGTGGCCCCTGGGAGATGTTGAGGACATACAAAACCTTATTCCTCCCCCTCTACTTAGTTGACTATAAGAACTGAAATCCTTGGCTAAATCCGTATTTCATTTGTGCTGAACTTTTTCAAATAACTTGTTGGGATCGCTCTTTTTCTGGGCCAGAGTGGGAGTTCTCAGCACCATTCCATAACAGGTAGCTCCTCCTTGAAAACACACTCAGAGCTACTTATTCACCTGGTCCTGCTCTTCTTCTTGTTCGTGTACTTCTAAACTGTATTTATAGTAACTACAAATCCTTTTAATGTCACATCTAAACTTTAAGAAAATATTACATTGGACAAGAGGCATTTGATACAGGCTTTCAAATACGCAAAGTTCAGAAGCACCTTTGAAACTGGTTCTGAAAACAAGAGTGAAGCTCTTTTAAATAGGTTTCCCTGGTAGACTTTAATGCTTTCTGGTTTACATTGTTTTAAAAAACACGTACTGAAACAGGCAATGTTTTCTTACGTGCTCAAGCTAGCTTATGGGTAACTGTTTGAAATCTGACCTGTTACTCCCCTCCCCCACAAAAAATAGGCTTTGAATGGAATTTTACTTATTTTATCCCCACGAAGAGAAGAGAAGAGAAGATTCCACCAAAAGACTTTGTGGTTTTAAGGCAAGAAAATTAGTTTGAGAAGAGAGCCATCTTTTATTTACCAAAACGATTTAATAAGTCATTTTGATTTTAAATTTCAGGGAATAGCAGGAAGAGTAAGACAAAGAAAAAGCTAAATTGCATGCATAATAAAATAAAGAAAACAATGGAGTTTCTGAGTGTGATCTGTAAAGACAGGGTGGGAGGGTCCAGCGATGGGGAGAAGAGAAGACATGACAATCAGTGACAGGAGGACAGGGGTGGTCCTACAACAGGAGACCTGGTATCTGAAAGGATAAGGCAGCCAGGAGATGGTCATGAGGATGCGGGAGCATCTTATGAGAAGAGGAATGCTAATGTTCAAGTTCAAGTGTTAACTCTACTATGATTCTGTGTGGTCCCCTTCAGTACTCTTCATCTTCATCAAAAATTGCTACATATAGCTGACTTTTGTGAATAGCATTTTTAAAAGTTAAGAAAACAGTATTTGTACCCAAAGTATGGCTTAGAGAAAAGCTAAGGGGTGAGGAAGTGAGGAAGTGAGTCAAAACTGAGCAAGAATTTATCAGAAACAAGAGCTGAGGGAAAAGATAAGCAAAGGGAGGTAAGCCCCAAAAGAATATCTGGATTCCCAGAGGAAAAGGAGATCCTGGGTTTCCCATGCAGATGGTATGAGAGGTCAAACCAACTCACTTGAATATCAAAGAAAAGGTTGCATCAGGCTAAAGGGCTCAGGACACATGGACTAACATGTGATTACACAAGGATATTTATGGATCAGAGTTAGAATTTAAGGTTGATATAAGCAAAGCAGAATGACTTCCCTTTTTCTTTTCTTATTTCTCCTTGTTTTTTCCCAGCCCACCAAACTGCTGGCTTCTCTCCACCCTAGTGTTTCTGAACTTTGGTCCTGGAAATGAAAGGAAAAGGAACAATCTAAAATGGGAGCTGGAAAGAGGATTAGGCATGCAGTTCCACATGTTTTACTTGTCACTGAATCACCTAGCCTTTTCCCTACACATGCATATACCACAAAGAGTAGAATAATTCTATTAGAATAATTTTTAGCTTAATTTGTTAAAGAGTTAGAGAATTTTATGTATCAAGCATTGGACAAAGGAAACCATCAGCAAAATGAAAAAGTAACCTACTGAATGAGAGAAGATATTTCCAAATGATATATTTGATAAGAGGTTAATATATAAAATATATAAAGAACTCATTCAACTCACTATCAAAAAAACAATCTATTTAAAAAATGGACAGAGGACCTGAATAGACATTTTTCCAAAGAGAACATTCAGATGTCCAACAGACACACGAAAAGATGCTCAACATCAGTAATAATCAGGGAAATGCAAATCAAAACCACAATGAGATATTACCTCACACTTATCAGAATGCCTATTATCCAAAAGACAAGAAATAACTGTTGGAGAGGATGTGAAGAAAAGGGAACCCTCATACACTGTTGGTAGAAATGTAAATTGGCATATTTACGTTTTTGCAATTTATAAATACAAATGTAAATTGCAGCCACTATAGAAAACAGTATAGAGCTTCGTCAAAAAAAATTAAAAATATAACTACTATAGGATCCAGCAATTCCACTTCTGGGAATTTAATCAAAGAAAATGAAACCATTAATTTGAAAAGACATATGCACCCCTATATTCATTGCAGCATTATTTACAATAGTTAAGATATGGAAGCAACCTAAGTGTTTATTGATAGATGAATGGATAAAGAAGATGTGGTACATATACACAATGGACTATTACTCAGCCATGAAAAAGAATGGAATCTTGCTATTTGGAACATGGATACACCAGAAGGTGTTACAGTAGGTGAAATAAGTCAGAAAGACACAGACAAATTCTGTATGATTTCGCTTATATGTGGAATCTAAACAACAAAACAAATGAACAAATGAAACATGACAGAAACAAACTCACAAATATGAAGAACAAACTGGTGGTCACCAGAGGGGAGGAGTTGAGGGGCGGGCAAAATAGGTGAAGGGGATTAAGGGGTACACACTTCCCGTTATAAAATAAATTTGTCACTGGGATGTAATGGATAGCATAAGGAATATAGTCAGTAATATTGCAATAACTTTGTATGGTGACAGATGGTTACTAGACCTGTTGTGCTGATCATTTCATAATGTATATAAATGTCGAATCACTATGTTGTACACCTGATACTAATAAACTATTGTATATCAACTATACTTTAATTACCAAAGAAGAAATGAGTCTTGCCAATGGGATTGAAAAAATCAAAGCAAATTTAAGGATCAATGCCCTGACATGGAACAGAAACAATTCAAGAATGGCAAGGCTGGTGCTACTAACTGTCTGAGAGCATAAAAGTAATCCCCACTCCTCCGCGGACATTATATGATTATGAGACAGAAGATTGTGATACTGTTAACTTCATTTATATGAGCCTACGGCTTTCCTTTGTTTCTTCAATTTGGGGAAGTGATCAATATATTAACGAATTTTTCAGGAGAAATGTACACATCAACCGAAAGATGCTTCTGTAAGAGCATCCCTAAAGCAGAGTCAGAGTTAACCATTTAAGTGAATATCGTGACCAGGCAGGTGGAGCATTGCACTTTAGATTACTTCTGTTTGGAGAATCCGCTGTTTAATCTTCCTTGTGACCCGCTAGACCTCTGCCCACCACCTCACAAACCTCAGACTCACACTGTACCTGCAGTCAGGTGTTTTACAATGTGTACAGGAGGACATGAATCCCACAGAGGCTCCGCCATTTCCTTATTGTGAAGTTTGGGGCAAATCAGTTAATGTACTGAGACCTTCTTTTCTCATCTGTAAAACAATAGAGTAATCATAACCAAGAATGTTTTGTGAGAGTCGAAATAAAGTATTTTCAAAGTGTTTTTGAACAAACAAATGAATAAATGGCTTAGACTGTCTGTTGTTTTATTCTAGATAATCTTCTGTGCTCACTCTTTCATGTTGTTGCCTCTCCTCCCCTTCTGCCATTTGTAATCATCTGTAAAGTCAAACAGCCTCATAGGCTAAATACATTTTTAATGCTCAGACTCAGGAGGGTTGCTTGGGACTTCAGGAGAGAGATCTTAGGCTATGCTAACTTGCAGCAATTACATGCAGAAAAATGGAACTGCTGGTGGATCAGCGAAGCACATTCCACACATGCCTGTCTTCTTAAAAAACGGTTAAAAGCTGCACTTTCACAGGAAATACACACATCACTACCACCACCACCTCTACCATCAGCAAAGCCTTAGCCATTTGCTTCCCAAAGCCAAAATAAACTACTTACATTTTACTCTCATTTTTAATTTCTTGGGATATTTTTCAATAGGAGGTAAATATATCTAATTTCCTCCCCAATCCATATAAACTCTTAGAACTCTCGCCTCCTCTTTAATGACTCTAAAAGAGTGGATAACTTCGCTGAGTACTTGCTACACAGGAGGGGCTGTGCTAAGTGTTTTGCATCTTGGCTGCCATACCTCACAATGGTTGTCTTCAATTTACAGGTACAGAAAAGTTAAGGAGAGTAGTCCCTCCTTCTCTGCAGGGGATATGTTCCAAGACCCTCTGAGGATGCGTGACACTGCGATAGTACCAAATCCTAATTACATTAGACTTTTTCCTAACTAATGGGCTAACAGGTGGGTAGCATATACAACGTGGATATGCTGGACAAAGAGATGATTCACATTCTGGGGAGGACGGCAAGACAGTGTGAGATTTCATCACACTACTCAGAATGACATGCAATTTAAAACGTATGAATTGTTTATTCCTGGAATTTTCCATTTAATATTTTTGGACTGCAGTTTACTGCAAATAACTAAAACAGCAGAAAGTGAAACCACGGATAAGGAGGAACTACTGTAAGTCCTTCAATGTTCTATGAATGATGAGTAATAAAGGCTGCCCCAGTCTATCTCTGACTCCAGAGTCTAGGTTATTATTCATTATTTCACATTGCCTTCCAAGTTCTTCATTGTTAACATTTATACATATTATTAACGTTTATATGTATTAACATATTTATACATACTAACATTTATAAATATTATTAACATTGTTTGGTACACTTCTATGTGACAGAAACTGTTTTAAGTTCTTTATATATATTATTTCATTTGATCCTTAAAACCATACCATGAAGTGTCTAGCCGGGTGGCATAGTGATTAAGTTCCCACACTTTGCTTCGGTGGCCCTGGGTTCATGGGTTCCAATCCGGCATGGACCTACCCACTGCTATCAAGCCATGCTCTGGCGGAGTCCCACATACAAAACAGAGAAAGATTGGCAATAGATGCTAGCTCAGAGTCAATCTTCCTCATCAAACAAACAAACAAACAAATAAACACACCATACCACGAGATTGAAATTGTTTTTATCATTCCCAATTTACAGAAAAGAAAACTGAAGCATGAATGGAGCGGTAACTTGCCAAAGATCACACTGTTATTAAATTGGAGAAACAGGATGCAGATTCAAATCCTGTAATACTTCCTGCCCTGCCTGCCCCACACCCAGCCCCCCGGGGCCACACTGAGGATTGAAAGCCACAGAAACCTGGTGGCAGGCTACCTTCTCAACTCCAAGTATGCTAGATTGTCATCATAGTAGGTTGCCTACTATTCGAGATGGACACACACTCTGTGCATTGGTCCCCATACCTGGGATTTTCCTCTCTTTCCCTCCTCTCTGTGCTCACCTGGACAAACTTTTTCATCCTCCAAGGTCTCCAATGTCACTTTTGCCCTGTGGATTCCTCTGGCCACTTCCCTTCCCTAGACAACATTTAATTATTTCCAAAGCACTATGATCAGTCTTCATTATCCCAGTTTTTACATTATGTCACTGTTAATTGCTTCCTAGTCTTTCTCTTCTTCTAGATTATGAGCTCCTCAAAGCAGAGATGGTGTTGGAGGAGGTCATGGAGAAGGTGTGACTACCAGTTGACCTGTAATCTGGACCAGGCAATTAGAGGCTCCTCACCTCCTCCGCTGTCCTTGGAATGTATATTCTGCCCACTATTCTGACAGTGGGAGCCATTTTCAAGGACGCAGCCTTGAGAGATCAATGTGTTGTTGAGACCATCTGGACGATGTATGGTGACTGAACCCCGTTGAGGCCTCTAGATACACTTTTAAGATTCTGGAGGGAGGTGTGGAGATTTACTTGTCTTGCAGCTGCCCAAGAAAAGCCTCCTATGTAAGTTCCGTCACTTATTAAACCCTCCACCCACGAATCTGGAGTGGTCTCCCTCTTTCTTCAGTCTCTCTTTGCCCTCCATGTTTGGGGGCCAGTTTCAGACTTCACCTGGGAACCTCCTGAGTTTTTAAAGCAGCAGATGGCTTGATATTCTTCTGTGTTCTCTAATGTCTGATCAAGTGACTGGCGTATAGGGGATATGCATTTAATTATTTGTTGAACTGAATCTTTACAACTGCTTTAGCTGTTCTTTTGATTCTGTACCCCATAAGGATTAGAATGAAGTAAAATCAGAGACCTTTTCACCCACTTTTTCTCTAATTAGAAAATTTTAGTAAATAAGTCATAGGTTTAGTCCTTACGTAGAATGGTTCAGCCCATGATTTTTGTTTGTGTGAGGTAATTTTAGTTCAATAAAAATAGCTAGTTGGTGTGTCAGGTCACTATGTATGAATACAGGTATACCTCATTTTATTGAACTTCGCAGATATATGTTTTTTACAGGACTCTTTACCAGCAAAAAGATTAGGACTAGCTGAAGGCTCAGATGATGGTTAGCATTTTTTAGCAAGGAAGAATTTTTAAATTAAGGTATGTCCTTTTATTAGCCATAATGTTATTCCACATTCAATAGACTACAGTATTATGTAAATATGACTTTTATATGCACTGAGAAACCAAAACATTCATGTGACTAGCTTTGTTGCAATATTCACCTTATTCCCACGGTCTGGAGCAAACTCACCACTTCTCCGAGGATGCCTGTGTAGTGGGCTTGAGTTTGCAGTTTGGTTTGGTTCCATTCTCTGGCATTATCTATTATTTCCTTTCCATTAGTGTTTGATTTCCAGGGCTTTTATAAATTATTTTTGGCTATTAGTGAAATTTACCTGTTCCTCTTGAAAGTACCATGTGTTCAGATTAAGGCACCAATTTTAAAACTATCTCATATAAAATCTTGTTTTATTCTTTCCCACATGATGCTTCTTTCCCTCTTAATATTGTTTCATTATAAGAAGTAAAGAGATCAAACGTGTTTGATGTGTGATAATTTATCTTAATATACTAGTCCTGCAATAATCTCCCAAGTCGATGTCAGAAGCTGTCCCAGTATCCTTAAAGAATAGAGGATGGAGGTGGGAAATGGAAGTCCTGACCTGGCGAGAGGCACGTACGAAGGCCAGGTGGAGCAATAATGCCCATTCTATGGAATTTTGCCATAAGGCCATTGCTTGCAAATTTTGGATCTTTAAACTCTTTGGTGCTCCTACAGCATTTTGTGTCTCTCTGTTCCCTTGACTTCCACCTCTGTGTCTACTCTCTGTAGACATTCACCCTCTGACTAGTGTTCTCAGTAGGCTTGTGATTATACTTGCTGCTTCAACACTCTTCCAAAATCTTCCCCTGTATCTGTTATTCTGAATTTTACCACTCCTATTATTCCATCTCTAGTCCCATTCTTTCCCAGACCCACTCAATTCACCATTACCATGGCTTGTACCAATTAAATGCTTTCACTACAAAAGCTGCTCAGATCTAGATTGTCTCACCTGGTGGGTGGGTCTTTACCCTTGGCTTAGTGTCTCATCCTCAGAGTATGACAACAGAAGAAATTACTATATTTGTATTTTTTTCTTAGGTGACATACTAGAAATATTACTGAAATATATTGTAACTCATTTCTGGTCCAGATTCTATTCTTGATGAACTGAGTAACCTTAGGCAAATAATCAATGAGGCGTGTGCATCCGAGTAACTTGTGCAACCTTTTCAATATACAAATTCTTCTGCTCAACCCTGGACCTATTGCATTGGAATCTCTGGAAGTGTAATAGCAGAAATATGTATTTGTCAGATACTAGACGATACTAATGTCTATCCTTGGGTCAGAACAACAACTTAGTTTTGATGTCTCAAATTTCCCTTCCAGGAATAGAATATTTCCTATCAAGAGCATTTATCTTTCAAGAATTCTGGAGAATCAGACAGAAGTGTTAAAAACTTGACTTTATATTTATCTAAAACAGATAAATTATTTTTTTCTCAGATGTTTATGCTACTTAGCTCTATTTTAGCCTATTGTGTCAGGAGATTATTGTGCCCAAACTTCAGGCTTATTTTTTAAATAAGAAACACAAAATTTGAGTTATCTGGAAGAGTAACCACAAATAATATTTTTTTTAAATACAAGTAATTCTTGCACAGATTTCTCAAAATCTCCAGGACTCCTTGTTAACTGTCATTAATGGCACATTTTATGACTTCTGAGTAACCGAGTTTCCCTCAAAAGACCAATGGGATTACACCTAGCATCATCCCTTTATATGGAATAATTGTTGTCTCATGACAATATAGCCTGCACTTCGGGGCATGAAAATTCTAAACAGAAAAAAATCACTAATGCCAGTAGAGCTGCTTGTTGGAAGTGGAGAGGAAATATTAAAGGGGAAGGAGAAGAATTAATTTATAATATACAGGGAAATTTGCATCAAGTCATTGGTTTCTGCTTAGTATAGTAGGTTTTCTCACTTACTACTCAAGTTGAGAATCTTTCTTCCTACAAAAAGACCAGGCAGTTTATATAATCTCTTCAACCACAACATCAGAAGGCGGAGCAGTGAAAGTTGTCATTGGACAGTAACTAGTCACAGTCATTTCGTAGTGAAGGCCCTGGAATAAATGGAGCTTTTAACACAAAACAGGAAATCAGAAGAGAGATAAACAGGGCTATGAATTTACACCTGATGAAGAATATCTATCTCGACGTCCAGAATTTTTTACAATTGCAAGTAGAAAGGCTGAGAAGTCTCTGTCTTTATTTTAAAAGACACAGTCATGGAAATAGCCCATTCTGGCAAAGATGAAGAACAACACAGATAGTTAACAAATAGCATGGAACCAAAATAAGGTCTGGAATATACTAAAGCAAAGGGAATTGACTTACAGATGCCCCTGACTAGGTTTACCATGTTCTTTAGTAGGCAAGATTCAACATCATATTGCACACTATATATAGTTTGCATTCTCTGTCTGTCTGTGCATCTTTAAGTTAATTGTTTGATAAACCGCATATTACTAATTTCATGATCTTTTTAAATCATTTTTTATAATCAATTTTGTTGTCATCTATATACATTTTGAATAAAAGAAACATTTAAAGGATGGCTATACCAGACTGGGTGGACCTAATTGGCAATTAAGCAAAACATAGAAAAAAAAAGTTCCAACATTTACAGAACAGTGGTTGAGCATTGTCAAATTTTAGTTTGCTTTCTTTCTTGGAGGGTAAATCCTACAAGAAAGTGAAGTCTTAGATGAGGAATAAAGTTGAGTTTCTCTCTGTAAATTAGTTCCCTCTTCTCTCCTTTCCTATCTCTCTTTCCCGCCCTAACTCCCTTCCTCCCTTCCCTCCTTTCTTAATTCCTTTCTTCTCTTCCTCCCTTTATCACCTTCTACATCTCTCCATTCTCACCAGAAATATATCTTGAGTAGCAAACGCAGTGAATATTTTACTTCTTTTCTTTATTTTCCTCTATGCCTAATGAAAAATGCCCAAAAAAGATCAATGTCAGTAGGTTCCTGCTACAGAGTCCAGTCTCGCCGCCCTGAAATGATGTTCTACGGTGCATAGCTTTGCTGAGTTGGACACACACTGCAGCACTAAGATAACAGGCTACTCAGACGATACTGTCTGGTGAACTGAAGTGAGGCAGCTGCAAGTAAGAAGGGTGAAAAAACACTTTAAAGATGTACCGAAGCATGGAGATGAGCAATCTGGTGTAGCAGAAGCTCCTAGGAAATGGCTGAGGCAGACAGAGAGAATGGCCTGGTATTTAGAAATTGAAAACTAGATTTCGGCTGAATATGAGTCTATAGTAGTTGATACTAAAACTCCATAGGACTGATTGTTTTTTAAGGTGGAATGCTTTCCTAATTCTCAATCTCTATAACCAATACCAGGATCACCATAAGTAGTGCTAGTCTTGAAAAAGCAGGGCAATTTGAATGATAGCTAAATACGTTACCCAAGTGACTTAAGAAAAAGTATGAGCTACATTGCTTTGGAAATGTTGAGAAACAGCAGGCTAATCCTATGAAGAGTACTTTCATTTTTTTGTTTCATAGGATACACCAAGTTGTGCTTGACCTCAAATTTGATTAGACAGACAGATAGATACAGACAGACTGACATACATAGACAGATATGGGAGAAGCGTATGTAGAAGATTGGGAATTATGGCCAAGTACTCTGAAAACTCAGTCAGAATGATGGACTCTCCACTCCAAACACTAGGAGGACAGTTTTGTAGGGGATAGGAAAGTACATGGAACTAAGGGACAGGCAACGAACTTGTGCCCAAGGGCAGGGCAGAGGGTACAACTTGGAGCATGATAGTATGTGGCGTATGTTAACTTGCTTTCTAAGTCAAATTTAGAGGAGTTGGGAGTTGTAATAAGTTCCTTAGAGCCTATTTTTTTTCTTTTCTTTCTTTCTTTCTTTTATTTTTTTGTGTAAGGAAGATTGGCCCTAAGCTAACACCTATTTCCAATCTTCCACTTTTTGCTGAGGAAGACTAGCCCTGAGCTAACATCTGTACCCATTTTCCTCTAGTTTGTGTATGAGAGGATGCCACAGCATGCCTGGATGAGTGGTGTGTAGGTCCTCACCTGGGATCCGAACCTGTGAACCCCAGGCAATGAAACAGAATGAGCGAACTTAATCATCATGCCACAGAGCCCACCCCCTCAGCCTATCTGTTTCCAAAGAGGAGTACAAGATTATAGTTTCCACATGAGATTCAGGGAGACAGTATTCTGTTCTCTGTCTTGTGTGTTCAAGTAGATGATAGATAGCCAGAATTCTTTTTTAAAAAACTTTAGAGTAGATCTTTAAAGAATAAGAACATTTCTCTTGTAACCTCAATAACATGGTCACAGTGACACAATTTAGTAATCCCTTAATATTATCCCTGTCCTGGTCATATTCAAATTCCTTCAATTGTTTCAAAAATGTCTTTGCAGTTGAGCGTCCAAACCAGAATCAATCAAGGACCATGCATTACGTATGGTAACACATCCAGTCATTCTCCTTGCTCTAGAAGAGTTTTGTTTCCCTTTTTTTAATGGCGGAGAATCTATTTAAAAAAACACACAACAAACGAATAAAACCCTACTCTGTTATCCTGCAGCATATCTTAATTTCTAGATTAGTCTGTTTATTTCCTCGTAGTGTGAGTTTTTTCTCACTTCTGTTTTCTGTATTTCTGATACTTTGGAAATTAGCTCTAAAGTCTTGAGTTAAAATTAAGAATTTATAATTAGAATGTGTTAGAGGTGATATTGTATACCACATATTGCATCATGTCTAAGGACACAAAGCAACTAAATATCTCGTCATTAACAAAGTTAAATCTGAGCGCTGGATTAGAGATATGACAGCCGCAGCCCTGTACTACTCACATATTTTTCTCTTTATGACCAGAGAGTAACAGGTTTGGTGCAACTTTACCCACATACAATTATACAACTCTCAAAAATTCACCTAATGGGTCAAGAGGTACAAACTCTCAGTTATAAGAGAAATGAGTACCACAGATGTAATGTACAAGATGATGACTATAGTTGACATTGCTGTATGATATATAGGAAAGTTGTTGAGAGAGTAAGTCCTAAGAGTTCTCATCACAAGGAAAAAATGTTTTTTCTTTTTCTTTTTATTGTGTCTGTACGAGATGATGAATGCTAATTAAACTTACTCGGTAATCATTTCACAATATATGTTAGTCAAACCATTATATTGTGCGGTGATGTTTGCCAATTATATCTCAATAAAACTGGGGGGAAAAAGAAAAAAATTCATCTAATGGTTTTAACACCAAATGATAATCAATCCTTCCCCAAATAAAAAATTTTATTAATGATTGAAAAATAGTGATTTTCGATTTCTACCATGCTTTCTCTATGATTAACCATCCTTTTTTTTTTTTAAGTAGAATTTTCCCTCAATAGCTATGGTTAATTTAGTTCCCTGAAATGTAGTTTCTAATGAAAATATGGGATATTTATTTTTCCCTTAATTACAAATTTTAAAGTAAATAGTTGGTTTAATGCCATTACATATTCCTCCAAATATTGGTCCAAGAGTATAGCATAGGAATCAAAACTTAGACTCATATAATTATTGATTCACACAAGTAAAAAATGCCTTTTGCAAAGAGGATTTTAAAGTTCTGGCCAGAAAACACAGTGAAGTTGAGACATAAAAGCACAACGCAAAATTCAGCCAATTAAAACTGCATTTTGGTTGTCAGATTACAAATACAGGACCTAGCTAGGAGAAAAGATCAATATATACTAATAACCATAGGATATATACTTTAAATATTATATTTATATAGAGTGGCCATAAGCCCTAGCTTGCCTGGGACAGTCTGAGTTTATACCTGATGCCTTGTATGATTATTAATGGCACCTCCTTCTTCTCTCAAAAGAGGTCCTTGGTTGGAGGATAAATTATATTCCCACCAAACATCTGCATACTTTTTGCCAACTAAATCACTTATGTAAAGTGTAGTCCCTTAGGCTTAGTTTAGGGCATGTATTCTTAAGGGATGGTAGTGGGCAATATTATCTACAAAGGAAAGAAGAAGTTTGGGTATGCAGAGAAAAATTCTGGAGATGACAATGATGTGTGACTCTTAATGGAGAGTTGCGGGCGTTTTGGAAAAAAATTACAAACCCTCCTTAGGGGGTTGATGATGAACAGACGATTGAGAATGATTGGAGTCCTACTGCTTTGACCTGTCTGAAATATTTTTGAAATGCATCAAATGTTTATGATTGCATGATCTTTCGACTCATGTTCATTCTTTAGCCTATGTCACTAAAGGGACGGTCCTCAAGGAGGGATAAGTGTTTGTTTAAAAATTATCAACAAAAGGAAAGAAAAGAAGTAGAACTTATTTAGCACCATTTTCTGTCCAGTACATTACATAAATCATGTTTCGTATCTTCACAACAATGCTCTGAGGGGAATCGTTATTGTCTCCTACTTTTAGCTGAGAAAAGTGTGGCTCAGATAAAGTAATGTGCCAGATCTCCCACAATTCATAATAGGAATGAGCCTGTTTTGAGTATTCCAATTTGTACCTACTCATTATTATGATCATTTTAAATAAAATTTCCTTAGACATTTTTCAGTTGTGCACAACTCCTAGTCTCTCTTTCTCTTGCTCTCCATTCTTCTTCTCCTTCTCCTCCTCATCCTTTTACTTCTGCTGTTTTATAATTCAATGAGGTATAATGGAAATACAATAAAAGAAGAAGTGTACAATATGATGGATTTTAACATATATATACACCCTTGAAACCACCACCACTAACAAACGTTTTCATAACCCCCAAAAGCTCCTCATGCCATTTTGTGATCCAGCCCTTTCTCACCACTGTCTCCACGTGGTCCTTCTCCTTTTTGTCATTATGAAGCTGTTTTCATTTTAAAGAATGTTATATGAATGGAGTAACATAGTAAGTACTCTTTTTGACTGTTTTTTTACTCAACGTAATTTTTGAGTCATCGATTTTCTTTATATGTCTGTAATTTCTTCCTTTTTATTGCTGAATAGTATCCCACTGTATGAATATACCACAATTCGTTTATCCATTTCAGTTTTAGGCTACAAATAAAGTTGCCAGGAGCATTTTGGTACAAGTTTTTTTTTTGGTGAAGAAATTCTTTCATTTCTCTTGGGTAAGTACTTAAGAATGGATTTTCTGCATCGTATGATAAGTAGGTGTTTAACTTTTAAGGAAACTGCAAACTTTTCCAAAGTGGTTAATTATTTTACCTTCTCACCAGTAGTGCTTAAGAGTTACAATTTTTTCATATCCTTGTCAGTTCTTGGTGTTCTCAGACCCTTTAATTTTAGCCATGCTAATGGGTGTGTAGTAAAATAGCATTGTGTTTCAATTTGCATTTTTTTGATGACTAAAGATGTTGAGCGTCTTTATCTCTATTTATTAGTCATTTGTATTTCTTCTCTGGTTAAGTATTTGTTCAAACCTTTTATGATTTTTTAAAATGGGGTTATTTGTCTCATTGAATTGCAAGCTTTTTTTTTAGTAAGATTAGCCCTGGGCTAACTGCTGCCAATCCTCCTCTTTTTGCTGGGGAAGACTGCCCCGGAGCCAACATCCATGCCCATCTTCCTCTACTTTATATATGGGATGCCTACCACGGCATGGCTTGCCAAGAGGTGCCATGTCTGTACCGGGGATCTGAACCGGCAAACACCGGGCCGCCAAAGCAGAATGTGCGAGCTTAACCGCTGTGCCACAGGGCCAGCCCCTGAATTGCAAGGTTTTTAATATAACATAAAAAATACATATACATATATGTTTGTTTGTTGTTGTTTTTGGGTCTTTTGCATTTTCATATAAATATTAAGCTTGTTGATTTTCACAGAAATGTCCACTAGATTTATATTGAAAAGTCCCAGCCTTTTAGCAGCCATAAATTCCTACGTGTAAACCAGTTTCTTAATACTTAAGTTTTACATGAACTCCAATTTGTGTTGACAAGCTGCTTTGAAAACCTCTGGTAAATGCTAGCTCTAACAGGCACAGATGCAGGCTTTAGCAGTCAGTTTTCAGCCTCCAACTCATTGAGGCACATTTTCAACTACGTTGAGACCTCGGTAGTTAAAGTAACTTCTTTAAAGCAGAAAAGTGATACATTGGAAGTTAAGATTGTTATCACAGCACATTAATTTTTTTGCATAAATTCGTTTATTCTAGACTTTAAGAACTCAGTTTTCATAATTATTCAATAAATATAAACTGAAAGAAAAATTCCACCAGGATCCCAGAAGCAGAAATAACATTACGATGCTAATACAGTCAGTAGGAGGCCACAGTAATCCAGATTATCATACATAACTGTCTCATGGAAACTAATTTGACTTTTATTGTGCTGTGAAATTAAATTATTACATGATCTATAGATTATTGAGCCCTCTGGCAAGGCTGGAGAGTGAGATGCTGTGCTGCATCTTTTCCTTTGATGGTTGCAAGGTTTTTAAAGCACTTTACACATTAAGAGTGAGTAAAGAAGACTATAATATTCAGAAACAACACAATGACTAAATAAATTACTTGCCAGAAACCATAAGTATGGCAAAAATAATGCAACAAACAAAGAATTTCCTCATTAACCATGTGCATCCAATGAAGACGAGACATTGAAAAGAACTTGCATGTGAGAGCTATAGAATTATAAAGACGGCATTGTTCTTCTGACAGGCTTGCCTAGGACAGTGCCCCCAGATGATGCCTAAGCAAGCCCCTAACAGACTTGGAATATTCCGGGGAATTTGTCATCTTACTCAGTGGTGGAAACAATGCTGTGACCATGGAAATTCTGACTTTGAAACCACTGGAAATGGTGCAATAGGATTAAGGATATTGTTTAAGACAGAGTTTAGGGCAAAAGAGACGACACGTGTTTGGAGATAATAAAGTCTTCTTGTTATGGGAATTGCATTTAAACATTACAGGGAACATACTTTTTGTTACAGGAATTGGCATTTGAATCATAATTAATATATTAACAGCAATGGTTCAAATTAATACCAAAAGCTAAAATTTCATGTCATTTTGGAACTCTTTTTGGACCCACCTCCTAACCTACCAGGAATTCAGACCCATTTAGTGACTATGTTAGTACTTGGATACAATCCTCCACACTGCTCCAAGTTCTAAAACCATCCAGGGTGACTTCAACATCGTTGCATAGCCTGGCCTATCAGTCTTTTGTTGTCTCATCTCCAAAGACATTTCCTTCCACTCCACTTTGCTCACCTGCTCCCAAAACAGTTCAGGCCACTACCTGAACTTGCTCCCTATCAAAAATTACAAATTCAAGAATATCAGCTTATAACTACAACTTTCTCTCCTTCTAACTTTTTTTCTTCATTTATTCCTGCTGCAGGCCTTTCAGCTCATCTAGTTTTCTTGCATGTTAAACCCTTTACATTCTCCCAGGCCTCCAGCTCTCTACTTTCCCACTTTCCTCCATCATTTAGCTAAAGTTCTATGATTTGTTTTGGCAATATTCTTGCTCCACTGTTTTTTATCACTCCTTACAGCCAGACATCAACCAGGAAGACCTCTATTGTCTTTTTTCTCCACGATTGCTCCCGAGTAGCCCAGCACTACTTGGTACAAAAAGGCAAACTGGTTCCATGAACATTTAGAATCACCAGCTTCAAATGGCTCTCACTATATCTCTGGTTGACTTGTTCTCCCACTTTCTATAACAACTAGTTCACACTTACTTCATTGTCCTTAAAATTAAATCCATCCTTTCTTCTCTCACTGTGACTTGATAATTGCTTCCAGTTTTCTAGAGCAATAGAAGCAACCAGACAAAAGCTCTCATTTTTACAATAACAAATATCCAATTCCTACTTTTGCACCTATTCTATCCCCCTTTTCTCTGACAAATAGAGACACCATCCCTCCTCTTGTCTGAGGCCAAACAGTTCATCCACCTGTTCACTGGATTCCGCTGGCTGATCACTTCTTAAAAACTCAGAATATTGATAACTTCTCTTTCTGTGTACATTCATGCATCACTTAATGATGGGGATATGTGCTGAGAAATGCCTCCATAGGTGGTTTTGTCACTGTGTGAACGTCATAGAGTGCACTTATATACACCTAGATGGTATAGCCTACTACACACGTAGGCTGTATGGTACTAATCTTATGGGACTACCATCGTATATATGGTCTGTTGTTTACCAAAATGTTGTTATGCAGTGCATGACTGTATTTATTTGCTTCCTAAGCTCTAACCTTTTCTTTGATACTTAAATATGCTGAAATATCTCCCATATGAATAAAAACTCTCCCTAGATCCCCAAATCCTTCAAGCTTCATCCCCTTTGTTTCCTCTCTTTCACTGACAAACTTCTAATCTCACAGTCTTCATTCCTAACCTGTTATTCAGACAAAAAATCTGAAATCTCGTGTCTTTCCCAAACAGTGCATTGAAAAAGTTGTTACTGGATCCCTCAATGAAAGCCTTGTTACTTGACTTCTTAGCAGCATTTGACAGAGCTAACTACTTCCTCCTTCTTAAAATGCTCTTCCATTGGCCTCTGGAACTTCTTATTTTAGTTTTTTTCCTGTCTCTCTGGTCACTCTCTCTATGCTTCTTAAAAAATTCTTCCTCCTCTACAAAGGAACTAAATAATTCATTTCCTTAAAGTTCAGAATCTCACCTTCTTATCACTCTATAATATTACTTGGGAATTTATCCACCCAAAGCTTTTGAGTAGTATTAATAAGCCAATGGCCTTCAGCCAGCGCCTCTCTTCTGAGCTCCAGACTCATGTATATAACTATATAACTGGATACCTACTACCTCCACCTGGATACCTCAAATATACTTTAAATACAATATAACCTAAACTGATTTCATGATTCCTGACCAGAGACAGGGGGAAAAATCTGGTTCTCTTTCAATTTCTGTTATCTCAGTATAATAGTGTCATCATTCATCCAGATACATAAACCAGAAATCTTGGGGCAACCTTGACTCTGTCTCTTCATCAACCTACACTTCTCATTCATTACCAAGGTCCATTCAAAGCCTCGCTACTATGAATATCTTTCAAATTTTATCCCTTCTATCTTAGTGGTCACAAGCTTAGCCCAAGCTGCTGTCCTCTCATACCTGGAGCCCTGAAAGAGCCTATTACTGGTCCTTCAAATCTGTAATTCATTTTCCAAAATGAAGGTTAATTGATTATTTCAAAATATAAATACAATTGTGTTCCCCTAATCATATTCCTGTCTAAAACCCTCTAGTGTTTCCCACTGCTCTAAGGATAAGGAAAACAGAAAGCTCTCATGGGACCATATGGTCTAGCTCCTGACTACCCCTGAAGTGTCTTTCTACATATTCTTTGCCTCACTCTCTGGAATCTTCCTACACTAGCCCTCTTGAAATTCCCCCAAAGGGCCAAGTTCCTATAATAGGAACTTGACAAGTGCAGTTCCATACCTCTGTATACCCTTCCTCTCTTTGTTATTAAATTAATTCATAATCACCCTGACCTCTATGCAGACACCACTTCCTGAGACAAGCTTTCTGTGGCTCATATGCTAGACCAGATTCCTTTCCTTCCAAGAACCTACCTCACTTCCATCTGTACACAGTGTCATTAGTTACTTCAGTCTGTTTCCTATCTCATCTCCACTATCACTCACAACCAGATGCTCCATGACGCTTGGACAGAGTCTATGTAGGACTTTCCTTTAGTAAAGACTCAATACTTATTTTTTGGTCGTTGAACAGATAGGTGGATGGAAATATGAATGGATGGATGAATAAACAGGAAATTTTAAAGAGCATACAGCATATTCAAAATATGAACAATAAACTAGAAGACAGGATTTTTTCTATTTTCTTTATTTCTCATGTTTCTTATATTTCAATAAAGTAAAATCTATTAGTGACTTTTTAATCTCTTAGATTTTTTCTAGTTAAGAAAAAAATTGGATTCTTTGATTTTTTTTTACCTTAATCTTTGGGCTTTTTATATTAATCCAATATGACAGAATAAATTTCCATCTCCCAAACCACCTAGTTTTCAATTCAAAACTCATCATATCCCACAGCAGGCAAAAAACCTTAGTATTTAGTCTAATGAGAATAGTTTCCTTTTACGCAAATGTTTGATGTTCAGTAACAGCCATGCTCTTAAAAAGGGAATTGTGATTATTTATTTTAATTGATTTCAATAAGTGTCACATACCTACCGTGTGTCACAGTGTTTGTGAGAATACAGAAATGAGCAGGACAGATGCTTGTTCTGCTGGTATGAAGTTGTTAACAGAAAAGCTGGTGTTCCAGAGATAACAGTGATGTTTGGAGTCATGATTATCGTTTTATTGTAACATTTAATTACTTTGTTGCTTGAGTTTCCTGGGCCTTTCAAAACACTAATCCAATAAATAATATTGACCAAGAGTGGCCCCTTGATAGGACAATCCACACTCACAATAATGATTTTAATAAATTTGGGAATCCTCAAACAGAATGGGCAAATGATTATACGTGACCAGAGAAAGATAAACACAAGTTTAATTAATGAACATTTCTAACAGTCATTCACTCTTCATGATAAGTCTTTAGTCTAAAGCCTATATCATAGCAGCAAAATAAAAACATAATAATGTAAATTATTATTATAAAGAACCCTGGGGGGGACAGAAAATATAAATAATATCCTTAATACCACTAAGCATGAAACATAGTGCCTCACTGTTTGTTTAAGCAAATTATATTTTGACAAGAGTAGAAATTAAAGAAAAAATGGTTGAAAAATCTCAATATTAGAAAACTGGAAAGAAATACATTGCCTATAGGATGACGTTTCTCCCAACATTTGCTGCTTTTTTTTTTTTTTTAAAGATTTTATTTTTCCTTTTTCTCCCCAAAGCCCCCTGGTACATAGTTGTATATTCTTCGTTGTGGGTCCTTCTAGTTGTGGCATGTGGGATGCTGCCTCAGCGTGGTCTGATGAGCAGTGCCATGTCCACGCCCAGGATTCGAATCAACGAAACACTGGGCCACCTGCAGCGGAGCGCACGAACTTAACCACTCGGCCACGGGGCCAGCCCCCCAACATTTGCTTCTTAACACTATATTCCTTAAAGCAATGATTACCATTTCTCTAGTTTTTACCCATTATTATTTTAACATCGATTGAGACTTTGATATATGCTAGAGAGACACTGGGCTAAGACCTGTCTATATATCACTTCTTTTAACTCTAGAAAATTTATGAACCAGGCACAGCTATTATCCCATTTTGGTAATGAAGGAAATTGAGGTGCAGATAAATTAAATAATTTATTCAAGGTCATATAGCTAGACTATCTGACTTCAATGCCCTTATTTATTTCTGTATACTCTCTTCCAACAAAATGTTCTTAAAAATGAATTAAAATTCAAATAAATGAATAAAGCACAGATTTCAGAAGGAGGAAGGCACATAGCTTAGAAATCAAATAAAAGAGTCCAAATTCTAAAATGTTGGAGGAATCCCAGGCTTCTTCCTTTCCAATGAAAAGAGAATGGTCATCTAGACAAGATCAAAATGGGCAGTCTCTGTTCTAAATGACTCAGTGGATCAGAAGCCTCTTAACTGGGTTTTAGTAATTATCTTTTTCTTACTTTTTCCTTTTCCAAAGTCCTAACTGAATTTGTGGGGGCACTAAATCAAACTTTCTGGGCCTTTTCTTTCTTTCTTTTTTTTTTTTTAATGAGTGTTACCTTTTGCTGTAATTCTGAGGTTGATCACCTGTGATGGGGCAAGGGAAAGCGTGTTAAGTGGGTGGAGCGACACACTGCTGAGAACTTGAAATTGGAGCGAGTCACAGCGAAGAGAGGGTGAACTTTAATCACTTGGTCAGGCCTGCATTAAAGGGCAAATTCACATTTGTCACAGAGAGTGCTTTCATCATTCAGAGGGGCAGTCCTGAAAAGGACAACTTTCTGGAGATGAGAATGGGGGAGGCGAGAAGGTCACCGGCTGTAGTTAACTGGTTATCTGTTTTAGCTACTACAGCGGCATGTGCCGAGGTTTTCAGATCAACCAATTTTGTCTTTCACTTTTTATTTCTTTATGGTCAACAGTGAACTTTGGTGCTTATGAGGCATGGAAGAGAATGCTGATTGAAGATTAATCTACTTAACCCGCCTGGCATTTGTGTGTGCTCTCATTAACTACTTGCTCATTTTCGCAAAACAAAACACTACACACACATGCACATGAGTGTTTACAGGTATATTTTATACTGCAGTCTTCTGAACATGGCAGCTGATGACTGCAGTGTGAGGAAGGAAGGGAGAGAGGGACACACGCAGTGCTTACAATGCAGCCTGTGTATGATTTCACATTGAAGATTTGGCTTACTCCTTTTAAAAATGTCCTTTGTTTATCTCACTATGGGGACACTTTCATAACACTTAAGTCCCAGACTCACTGTGTCCCTACCACTGTTCTCTTTTTGCTCCTTCCTCTGCCATTTCTTCTTTCTCCTTTTCCTCTCCCCTTCAGGGACCGGAGAAAAAAAGCGAAAACAGCAACAGCAGCAACAACAAAAAGCAGAAAGGAAGACGGGAAGAAGGAAGGAAAGAGAGAGGGAGGAAGAAGGAAGTGAGAGACGAGAGAGAGAGAGAGAATATAAAATTGGACAATGGCCAGATCTTATATGAAAATAGAATTCTGACCCACAACTTACAGCAATCTGTGCAGAAACCAAACTCCTCATCCACACTAAGCAGCCCAGGAAGCCAGCCTACAAGGCAGACTTGTAGGAAGTCAGACCACTATCTCTAGAAACAATCCAGGAAGCTAAACAATAACTTCTGTAACAATCAACCCCAAATGGCCAGGATTTGATTGATAACTGACAGCTTCTCTAATTTTTGTCTCCAAACTTTTGTCCCTGCTTCCAAGTTAGGACCAAACAGAGAAAGCCAAATACGCATCCCTAACCAGTTATATAGGATGCCCCACTTTAGTTAGCCCGCCCACAGCTTCCTTATGCTGACAGCCTCCAATTACAGCACACCTGAGCCTTCCCTTTCTTCTATCGTTAAACTTTCCCCTGCCTGCCTTTGAGTCTTTGCCAAAACACAAGTGACAGTGGCTGACTCCCTTGCTGTAGCAAGCTTTGAATAAATAGCCTTTGCTTTTCTCATTTGGTTAGTCTTTCTTTATTTCCGTAGGAAAAAGAAAGAAAGAGAAAGAAAAGAAAAAAATCTCATGACTAATTGTTACCTTTTTATTTTTGTTTACATTATCTACATGTCCAAATAAATTACAAATTTCTCGAGGGTAAGGACTCTATTTTGTACAACTTTGATCCCTCAGCACTCCTAACTAAAGGTTTTTAATGTAGTAGATGAGGTTTTTCTATTAATATTAAATGGAGTAAAACACCGTAGCAATGTGCAGATCAAAAGAACCTTAGAGGAACTTTGATATAACATCTATTTCCAATGGGAGAGCTGAACTGTAAAAATGTAAAGTCTACAGCTCAAAACGCACAACTAAACAGTAACTTTACAAGACTCCTGAACTTTGTTTTTTCCCGCTACATCTTGCTGTTTTTCACACTTAAAACAAGCTCTGAACATATATATAAGTTATATTAAAGAATGTATGCATGCCTTTATTGCTCACATATATCAATAAATTTTTTCCTAAAATGGGGAAAATCACACCCTAATTTATTATTTGAAATAAAAACTAGTATTTTAGACATTATGATTTATTTAAAATGGCTTTTGTGGCCATGTGGTTAAACTCCTGTTTTCAACTAAAACCTACTGAAATAACAATAATGAAGATGATAGTAACAATAATAACATTGTTATATAGCTAAGAAGTATTAAAAAGGAATAAAACCACAGGAATACTAAAAATAGTAGGAAAAAAGGAGTCATTGGATAGGAGATTTTGACCCATTTCTATAAGACAGAAAACCAATAAGACCAATGTAGAAAGTTACTAAGGACGCCAAAGAGCTTTTGTTTATGAAGTAATATTTATTTATATTTATCACATAATAAAATTAAAACAGAAAATATTAAAATACTATGCCTTGATTTATTTTAATATAGCAATAATAAATCCATTAAATTAACGTAGAGAGTAACTTGATGAAAAATAATTATATTTTCCAAAATAAATTAGTGAAAAGAGTGACATTACATTTTTGGAAGTATCTTTTATGCTTGGCTTAATAGAAGACAACTGGGTTCTCATATTTGCTTCTGCATTTAATCTGTTAGGCCATTTTTTTTTTTGGTTGTTATATATGAAGAAAAGCTGCCCTCCCACAGGCATATAATTGGAGAAGGGAAGAGTAATTTAACAGTCTTTTTAGATCATTATAGATAATCTTCATTTTTACTACACCAAAACTCAAAATTGGTCATTTAAAAAATCTAGTCTCAATGTAGAATCTAAAAGTATATCAATGAACTTTTCATACGTCATCACATTAAAATCTGTTGGTCTATCTTGCAATATGAATAGCTTTTTTATTCATGAATAATTATACAACATATAAATGAATCATTTAGAAAACATTGCCTCAGAGAGTTATGCAGATCTTCCAAATGTTAACACATTTAATTATATTGTAATAAAAATCATATTTGTAAATATGATCACTCCTCTGCTCAGACAAGTCTTTTATTATCTGGAGCTGGTGAGCTATGGTGGTGGGTACAAGTTTCCCAAAATTCTAATTTTAACTCGAAACTAAGATTTTGTCATTAGCAATCAATTGCTTTCCTCAAAGTGACAGATTCATTTTGCTTGTCTTTGAGGAAAATGTCTGCCAAATGCCTAAATCTGTATAATCCTAGTTTGACCATATTTTAGGATGGTTGAGGAGACATACAGGCTAGCGTTAAGAGCATCTTCTCGTGTGATGTATACTGAGATGCTAAGAAACCCTTTTTAAAGTTGGTAGAACAAGGAACAGGAGGTTAGGAATAATATTTATAGTTGCACATATAACTATGAGTAAAATTAAAAAGTAAAAAAAAAAATTAAAAATAGGGCAAAGGAAGGAAAATAGTAAGTAAACATTCTCATGTGTCCCAGTGGAGTTATGTGGTCTGAAATTGGTTCCTCCAGAATGGAGTTCTAGAATGTTACTTAGACTATAGTGATCTTCAGGTGTAGATGTGAAAACAAAAACAGCAGAAGTAATTTATCCCAGGGAATGAGGCTAGAAATTGAGGAAGGAACAGGAAACTTCAGTTATTAACTTCATTTCATTCTAAACTACTTACTTTAAAATAAAGAGCTCATGATTTTTCTTTTTTTTCCAGGTGTACATCATTCTATTTCAATTTCTGTGTACATTACACCATCTTCACCACCCAAAGACTAATTGCCATCCATCACCACACACATGTGCCTAATCATCCGTTTCACTCCCCTCCCTCCCCACTTCCCCCATGGTAAACACCAATCCAATCTGTCTCTATGTGTGTGTTTGTTTTTGTTTTTATCTTCTATTTATGAGTAATATCATACGGTATTTGACTTTCTCCCTCTGACTTATTTCACTTAGCATAATACCCTCAAGGTCCATCCATTTTGTCACAAGTGGCCAGATTCCTTGTTTCTTATGGCTGAGTAGTATTCCATTGCGTATATATACCACATCTTCTTTATCCATGCGTCCCTTGATGGGCACCTAAGTTGCTTCCAAGGCTTGGCTATTGTAAATAATGCCACAGTGAACATAAGGGTCTGTGTACCTTTACATATTTGTGTTTTGACTGTCTTTGGATAAATATCCAGCAATGGACTAGCTGGATCAAATGGTAGTTCTATTCTTCATATTTGAGGAATATCCACTCTACTTTCCATAGTGGCTGCACCAGTTTGCACTCCCAACAGTAGTTTATGAGAGTGTCGTTTTCTCCAAATCTCTCCAACAACTTGCTATTTCTTTTCTTTTTAATTATAATCATTCTGATGGGCATGAGTGCTGCTGAGACTGGCTAGGCAGAGAGCCGAAGGAGCGGATGGAATTAATAGGCAGAACACAATTTATATATCCAATGCGGCAGGGGACCATCAGCTTCAAAGACTGAGATGAGGTCCCTCGGATCGCCACATATTTATTTGCAGGCAAAGAATCACAAGCATGTACAATAGCAGGAAATCATGCCTACAGGGACACACAAGCCAAAGCCCAAATGTTCTATTTTTCATTGCTCCAGCCTTATCCCAGGTCATTCCCTTGGGGAGTATCTTAAGAACAATCAGCAAGGTATGCAGGCAGTGTTCCAATTCCTGCAAGGGCCTGGCGTTCCTAAGCCCCTTGCCTTCATGCTCGCTAACATACTCCCCTCCAGCCTGAGTTTCCAAAGCACAAGCAATCTGGTATAATAATTATGAAAGTCAGCAGATCACATATCTCCCAGCCACCCATTTGGAATTTATTTTTCCTAGGCTTAAAGCCTACTAAGAATGCTGCTATGATCTCCTGCAGCACATGAGGTGATATCTCACTGTAATTTTGATTGGCATTTCCCTAATAATTAGTGATGTTGAACATCTCTTCATGTGCCTGTTGGCCATCTGTATATCTTCTTTGGAAAAACTTCTGTTCAGATCTTTTGCTCATTTTATTTTTGCTGGGAAAAATTGGCTGTGAGCTAACATCTGTGGCGCCAGGCCAGCTATTGGCCATTTTTTAAATGAGTTGTTAGTTTTTTGTTTTTGAGATGTCCAAGTTCTATATTTATTTTTAATATTAACTCTTTATCAGATAAATGGTTTGCGACTATCTTCCCCCAACTGTCAGGTTTTCTTTTTGTCTTGTCAGTGGTTTCCTTTGCTATGCAAGAAACTTTTTGGTTTGATGTAGTCCCATTTCTTCATTTTTTCGGTTGTTTGCCTTGCCCAGTCACACATATTACTTGAAAATATGCTGCTAAGACTGATGGCAAAGAGCATACTATATTTTTTTCTATAAGTTTTATAGTGTCAGGACTTACATACAAGTCTTTAATCCCTTTTGATTTAATTTTTGTGTATGGTGTGAGATAATGGTCTACTTTCATTCTTTTGCATGTGACTGTCCAGTTTTCCCAACACCATTTATTGAAGAGTCTTTCCTTTCTCCATAGTATATTCTTGGATTTCTTGTCAAATATTAGCTTTCCATAGACGTGTGGGTCTATTTCTGGGCTCTCAATTATGTTTCATAGATCTGTGTGCTGTTTTTGTGCTAGTACCATGCTCTTTTGATTACTATAGCTTTGTGGTATATTTTGAAATCAGAGAGTGTGATATCCCCAGCTTTGTTCTTTTTTCTCAAGATTGCTTCCACTATTCGAGGTCTTTTCTTGCTCTATATAAGTTTTAGGATTCTGTGTTCTATTTTTGTGAAAACTGTTGCTGGAACATTGATAAAAATTGCATTGAATCTGTAGATTGCTTTAGAAAGTGTGGTCATTTTAACTATGTTTGTTCTTCCAGTCCAACAGCACAGAATATCTTTCCATTTCTTTGTGTCTTCTTCAATTCCTTTCAACAATGTTTTATAGTTTTCAATGTACAGGTCTTTCACTTCTTTGGTTAAGTTTATTCCTAGATATTTCATTCCTTTTATAGCAATTGTAAATGAGATTGTATTCTTAAATTCTCTTTCTGCTACTTCATGGTTAGTGTACAGAAATGCAAATTGTTTCTGTGTTTTGATTTTGTATATTGAAACTTTATTCATTTATTATTTCTAAAAGATTTTTGATGAATTCTTTATGGTTTTCTATATTTAAAACCATGTCATCTGCAAATAGGGACAGTTTCACTTCTTTCTTCCAAATCTGGATTCCTTTTATTTCTTTTTTTTGCCTGATTGCTCTGGCTAGGACTTCAAATACTATGTTACATACAAGTGGAAAAAGTGGGCATCCTTGTCTGTTCCTGTTCTTAGAGGGATAGATTTCAGTTTTTCTCCATTGAGTATGATATTAGCCGTGGCTTTGCCATATATGGCCTTTATTATGTTGAGATGCTTTCCTCCTATACTCATTTTATTTAGTTTTTATCATAAGTGAATGCTGTATCTTGTCAAATGTTTTCTCTGCATCTATTGAGATGATCATATGGTTCTCATTCTTCATTTTATTAATGTGATGTATCACATTACTTGATTTGCGGATGTTGAACCACCCCTTCATCCCTGGAGAAAATCTCACTTGATATGGTGTACCGTCTTTTTAATATATTGTTGTATTTGAGTTGCTAGTATTTGGTTGAGGATTTTTGTATTGATGTTCATTAGTAATCTTGGCCTGTAATATTCTTTTTTTGTGTTGTCCTTGTTGGGTTTTGGAATCAGGGTAACGTTGGCATCATACAATGAGTTAGGAAGCTTCCTCTTCTCTTCAATTTTTTGGAAGAGTTTGAAAAGTATAGGTGCTACATCTTCTTTGAATGTTTGGTAGAATTCACCAGGGAAGTCATCTGGTCCTGGACTTTTATTTTGGGGGAGGTTTTTGGTTACTGTTTTAATCTCTTAATTGGTGATTGACCTATTCAAATTCTCTATTTTTGACTCAGTTTTGGAAGCTCGTATGATGCTAAGAATTTATCCATTTCTACTAGAGTATCCAATTTGTTGGCATATAGTTTTCATAGTGTTCTCTTTTAATCTTTTCTATTTCTGAATTGTCTATTGTAATTTCTCCCCTTTCATTTCTATTTTATTTATTTGAGCCTTCTCTCTTTTTTCTTGGTCAGTCAAGATAAAGGCTTGTCAATTTTGTTTATCTTTTCAAAGAACCAGCTTTTAGTGTCATGGATTTTTTTCTATTTTTTTAATTCTCTATTTAATTTATTTCTCCTCTGATTTTTATTATTTCTTTCCTTCTGCTGATTTGGGGCTTTGTTCGTTTTTCTCCAAGTCCTTTTAGGTACACAATTAGATTGTTTATTTGAGATTTTTCTTGTTTGTTGAAGTAGGCCTGTATTGCTATAAACTTCCCTCTTAGAAAGGCTTTTGCTCTATCCCACAAACTTAAGCATATTGTAATTCCATTATCATTTGTCTCCAGGTTTTTTTTTTTTTATTTTCCCTTCCTTGATCCAAGCATTGTTCAGTAGCATTTTCTTTAATCTCCACATACCTGTGGCTTTTCTGATTTTCTTCCTGTAGCTGATTTCTAGTTTCATACCATTGTGGTCAAAAGAGATGCTTGGTAGTATTATTTCAAATTTCTTAAATTTATTGAGACTTGTTTTGTGGCCTAATTGTGATCAATCCTGGAAAATGATCCATGTGCTTTTGAAAAGAATGTGTATTCTGTGTTTTCTGAATGGAATGTTCTGTATATATCTACTATGTCCATCTGGTCTAATGTGTCATTTAAGGCCAATGTTTCCTTATTGATCATCTGTTTGGAAGATCTATCCATTGGTGTGAGTGGAGTGTTAAAGTCCCTGACTATTATTGTGTTACTGTTTATTTCTTCTTTTATGTCTGTTAATAATTGCTTTATATTTTTAGGTGCTCCTATGTTGGGTGCATAGATATTTACAAGTGTTATATCTTCTTGTTGGATTGTTCTTTTTATCATTATGTAGAGCCTTTCCTTGTCTCTTGTAATAGCTATTATTTTAAAGTCTATTTTTTCTGATAGAAGTACTGATACTCTAGCTTTCTTTTCATTGACATTTGCATGGGATTTCCTTTGTATGTAATTTGTTGCCTTTCTCTTGCAGCTTTTAGGATCCTCTCTTTATCTTTAATTCTTGACATTTTAATTATAATGTGTCTTGGTGTGGGCCTCTTTGGCTTTAACTTGTTTGGTGCTCTCTGTGTTTCTTCTACCTGGATGTCTGTTTCCTTCCTTAGATGGGGAAAGATTTCAACTATTATTTCTTTAAATCGATTCTCTGCCCCTTTGTCTCTCTCTTCTTCTTGGAGAACTATAATGCAGTTGTTGTGTGCTTGATGTTGTCTCAGAGGTCCCTTAGACTGCACTCATTCTTTTTAATTCTTTTTTCTTTTATCTGTTCAGCTTGGGTGATTTCCTCTAGTCTTTCTTCCAGCCCATTGATCCATTCTTCTGTATCATCTACTCTGCTATTGAGTCCCTCTAGTGATTTTTTCATTTCCAGTATTGTATTCTTCATTTATGATAGGTTCTTTTTTATCTTTTCCAGTTCTTTGTTGAAGTTCTCACTGAGTTCATCCATTCTTCTCCCAATATCAGTGAGCATCCTTATGACTATTCTTTGTACTCTTTATGAAGTGGATTGTTTATCTCTGTTTTGTTAAGTTCTTTTTGTGAGGATTTAACCTATTCCCTTATTTGGAACACATTCCTTTGTCTCCTCATTTTGCATTTTCTCCATGGTCATATCTATGTATTAGGTAGATCTGCTACATCTCCTGATCTTGGAGAGGTGGCTTTATGTAGGAGATGCCTTATGAGGCCTAGCAGTGTGCTTTCCACTTGTCTCCAGTTCCAAACGTTTTAGGTGTGTCCCCTGTGTGGGCTACATGTGTTCTTCTGTTGTGGCAGGGTTTCTCTTGTTGCAGGTGCATGGGGAAGCTAGGCTATCCTTCTAGCTGTCTGGTTGCAATGCTCAGTTTCATGCAGCTGCTATGGTCCTTTCAGTCACCTTATCAGGTATGGGGAACCCCAGCACAGTTGGCTGTAAGATCTAATAGCACATTCCTATTGCAGTTTTCTGTTAAGTGAGTAGTCCCCCAGCATGGTTGCTAGCCTCAGGGGCTTACAATTGCTGTAGGCTTCTGGCCTGAAGTCTATTGTCAGCTCTATCAGGAGTGCGGCTGGGTGGGGTGGGTCACAGGAATGGCAGCATACAATTGTTTCAGGCATTGGAAGGTCGAACCAATCCCCTATCTGGCTGTTTGAGAAGCACAAGTCTTCTGCAGCTAATAAGCCCCATTACCCACTGTCCCCCACACAGTCAACAGAGTCCTGCCCCATGTGCATGCCCTGACCCACTGAAACAGACCCACTTGCCCTGCTTCAGAGGCCCCACATATTCTGTCACAGGCCATCACCTTGTGCAGCCCCTGTCCCTCATGAATGCCCTGCCCCACTGAGGAGGACCCACTCAGTCTGCTGCAGAGGTCCCACTCACCCCACCTATGTGTGCCCACAAGTTGCCCAATGGATTGTGGTTTGGTGGGGCCAGCCCCTAGATTGGGCTGCCTGCCCTGGCTTAATTGGATTACATTGGTGCTCTAGTGGATGGGGCAGACGCTGGGCTAATAGACCAGAGGAAGAACTCCAATGATGTCTGCCAGAGTCTGTGTCAGCATGCCTGTGCTAGTTCTCAATAATCACTGCCACCAATGTCTCAGTGCCTAAGGAGGTCTCACCTCTTGCTGAGATGTGCCCAGAGCCTATCAAGTGAGTCTCTTTTTACCAAAAGATTGTGCACTTTTCTTTCTGATGATTTTAGGTGAATGTGTGGGGGCTTTTTAAGAGAAGGCTTTTGTTTCTCTTATGTTCAATAATTTTTCTGGGGGTATTCCAATCATTGTTAAAGCCAGAAAAGCCAGATATTCTGATAGTAATCTCGTCTGTGCTGAGTCCAGAAGCTGTTTTATTATGGCACAGCTCTCCTGCTCTGATTCCCCTCTTCCAGAGAAAGCTTTGAGCCTTCATATTGCTTCTAGCATGAAGCGCTTCAGCTAGAATGTGGCTTTTTCCTCTCCAGAAAGGAATTTACTGCTTTTCCACCTCAGTCAGCACTGTTCCGTGTTGTGGGGGTTCTTTTTATCCATTTTCTTGTTCTCTCTCAGGGGTAATTGTTCCAAGAGTAGTTGTAAAGTTTTGTCAGAGAGAAGAGATGAGTTCAGAGTCCTCCTACATTGCCATCTTCCTAGCAATCTTATGCTGTTCTAACATGTGTGTATGATTGTTGGGTTTTATGAAATGATGTGATGTAATTTGAAACTATATACTATTACACAAATATTAAAATATAATAATAAGAGATAATAAATGGAAAATTATAAAAGTCGGGCATTGAAAACATTTTTATGGATCTACCTTATGATACCTAGGTTCTTTACAAAGCTTTCTTGCAATCAAGATTGTAAGTGAACAAAAAAAGTCAAACTGATGACAAGCTAATGTGTGTAGTGATGTAAAATACTTGAGTCTATAACTTAGTATGAAATATGTCAATGAAATAAGATGGCCTGGCATGTGATTAGAGAAATGGATTAGTGCATAGTATTAGATAAAATAAGTAGAGTAAAAGATTAATTGTAAATTCTAAGCAGGGTATGTGGGTGTTCATCCTATAATCCCTTCCAATTCTTTGTTTCTTTAAAATTTTTCCTTAGTAAAATGTTGGGGAAAAATTTGAAAAATTGCACACAAATAAAACAACAAAATAGCAAATCAAGTCCCTAAGCTTCTCTGTCCTTATTCTTAACATATTCCTGGCTTATATCAACGTGGGCTCTCTTTTCACTAAAAGTTTCAAAAACTGCCCCTCTTAGCATTGGCAAAGGAGCAATTCCAGTTTTGAGCACAGATCTGAGAGAAGGAAAATAGTTCTTTCAGAGGCAGGCTCTCTTTTCCTCTAGTAATTTCTTTACAGGGACTTTTTCAACATTTCCATTTTAGAAACTTGCCTCAGAGATTCTTACACTTTATCTCTAAAATTGATTCCTGACCTAAACACTACATAAAGTTCTTTGGTCCCAAGGAATAAATATTCAATTTTTATATAAAATTCAAATATACCTATTTGACCTTTGTTGTTATTATTGTTATTTTTGAGAGAAACTTTAAAGTTTAAGACCTGCTTGTGAGACAATTACCAAGAGACTTCTCAGGATGTCAGGATTTTGGGCCAAGGGGCACAGGGAGGTATTAACATGAAAGCGAAATTGGTGTCATCAAGAAAACATTGATTATTCAGAAATATTGAAGGTTATCACATAGATTCACCTTGCAATGTCCCCTTTGGTTTCAATTCCTGACTTTTCACTGTTAATGCTGAGGGACCTTGGGCAAACTATTTCACCAAGAATAAATAAGACTTCCCTGTATGTTGTGTCTAATTTTCTAGAAATGCTAAATAAGGAGCAAGAAAATGAATGTAATGATTTCCAAGTATTTCCATATTTTAGCTTCAAACATTCAGTGATTCCTCCTTGGTACTGCTCCTGGATAAGGACCTTATGTATTTTTTTCTTCAATCTTACTTATTCTGACATCCATTTCTACAAAATGAGAAGAGAAATGTGGATTCCAGATAAGTTGCAGTTTTACCAAGGCTGGTATTCTTTGCAACCACTCAGCAGGACCACAGGAGAGAATCCTGCACCTTCTCGGCTGCGATCTCTGTCCTCATTCAGAGAATTGGGTGCTGGAAGATTTGTTGTTGTTGCTTTTGTTTCTTAACAGAGGTAAAGTTACAGAACAACTCAACAGCTTTCATCTTTGCCCTTAGTAGTCTCTACTTAGAAGTGGAGACCTAGAAGCTTTATTTGTTAAAAGAAAAATTTAGGAAAAGCAAAGGCAAACAAAGCAGCAAGAACCTACCATGTGGGGAGTTGGGCATCCTTAAGCAGTGTTAAAATACGAGATACATATTTTAAGTGCTGTAAAGGAGACTCTTTACAGACACTTTACTTCACTCAGATATTGTGGTGTGAAAGCAGAGGGACTCAGCGTCAGGACTAAAGCATCTCAGAAGCTAGCAGCTGCCAATACCCAAAGCTCCTCACAAGCCTGTGTGAATCTCTTAATTACCCTCCATTTTAAAAACCAAAAAGTAAATAAATGAATAAATAAAAACAACTAACTGAACAGCATCTCCATTGCACTAAGAAAACAAATGCACAGGCCATCCCGGTGATGCAGTGGTTAAGTTCGCACATCAGCCACCCAGGGTTTGCCAATTCAGATCCCGGGTGCAAACCTGTGCACCCCTTGTCAAGCCATGCTGTGGTAGGCATCCTACATATAAAGCAGAGGAAGATCACCATGGATGCTAGTTCAGGGCGAGTCTTCCTCAGCAAGAAAGAGGAGGATCCGTGGCAGATGTTAGCTTAGGGCTAATCTTCCTCAAAAAAAAAAAGAAAAGAAAACAAATACATTATGTCATTTTTACTCTATAAGAACAGAAGGAACGGGGCGAAGGGGAGAGAGAGGATTTACACATGGGTGTAGACAGGAGGGGTTTGAGGATATTGAGTCAATAATGTATATCAACTCACATTAAGAAACTTATTTGTGTTTCTGCTACACACCTACCCAATCCCCTAGCTTAATCACCCAAGTACACTATAGCCCTGTTGAATGTGTAAAACCTGGTATTTATTTTCACTCTGATATGGGATAGATTGGGTTGAGTGCCCAGTGAACGAAAATTCCTTACAGATTTTTGCCTCACATTCTGAGATCATATCACTTCTCATAGTTTCTCAGTTTTGGTATCTACCAACTGGAAGGAGCCAGATTCTCTAAGGTTTAACGCATAGTCCCAACACATTTCAGAAGTTCTTGGAACAGGCTATGAACAGAGACTCAGGAGGCCTGGATTTTAGTCTTGTCCATGACACTTACCATCCCATTTGTCTTAAGAGAGTTTTTACCTTTCCGGAGTCATTGTTACAATATTGGAAAGATGTGAAAATCAATAGCGGACTACAAAGCTCTACTCTCTGCCTTCAGGAAGGATGCTATAAAGAACCAGGAGGATGATGATGGTGGTGATGTTGATGGTCACTAACATCGATCAGGCACCTACTGTATTTGGGCACTATGTTAAATATTTTACAAATAATATCTCACTGTATTCCCATAGAACCCCTATAAATGAGAAACCTCAAGCATATTCTTAAATTGAAGAAAAAAGTTATATTCTAGGACTTTCCTTGATTCCTACAAATCTAATTGTCTTACCTCTTTCTCCCCAGATCTATTGAGATGTCAAAATAAGTCAATGTGTGTAAAAATTCTTAAGAAATTGTAAAACAAAATGTAAATGTGAAATTACTATTTGGATCACCAGTCAGTAATGCCTGTAAAATCTGGGACAAGCTATCTGCTCTTTCCCCCACACATTTCAATCTTAATTTTATCAACTCTCTATTTAGTTGAACTATTCTCTCAATTTAGTTTTTCTTACCTATCTTTTTTATTTCATTCTATTCCAACAAAACCATAGGCATTGCTTAGCCCCACTATTGAAACTTTAATTTAATATCTTTATTCTCAAATTGTAAGTAAATTGTCACAAATTATCTCCCATTATAATGGGGTGTGTTTTTCAACAATAAAAATGGCAGCTATTACTAGGCTGTCTCGTCTTGTGTTTCCATGCAAAACGTTTATTTGGGAGGATTGTTAGGAAGAACAATCATGGGCAGGAAGGGTAGGAAACAGGATTGGTTAGACTGAGATGTTGAACTGCAGTGTAGTCTGGATGAAGGTGACAGCCAACTCTACAGAAAGTTTGGAAGCTGCAGAGGTTTTCCAAGTCGGAGTGAGAAGGCCAGTCCTTTCTCCTCCCACAAAGATCAGTCATTGACGTGAACAGTCAGTCCCTCAGGAAGGGTTATGACACGCTGGCGCTCTTCAGCAGAGGCAATTCCCAAAGCAAGCTGACTCCTGAGGCTGGCTGGTTGCAGCAGTCCCAGCAGCTCTGGTAATATGTTCCTCATTCCTGAAGGGGATCTAGAGGGGCCACACATCACAGAGTACACACCCAGGTTTAGAGGAACACAAAGATTGACCTTAGAGCAAACCTTTGTTTAGAGAGTACTTTCTAAGCAACCTTGTTTAGTTATGTAAAAGTAAGTTTAGTAGTCACTCACTGCCTTGGAGAACGTTTTGAGACCTGGAATGACTCTTTTCCAAATGTGCTTTCATATGCAAAACTGGTCACTAGATAAATTTGCTAAAAACCATCCTGGAGAGAAAAGATGCAAACCTGGACCTCTTCCGTTTTGAGATTTAATACTATAGAGAGATCCTCTTCTATCTACTGAGATGTTCCTAATTGAGATCTTCATGCAGGAAAGGACGAGCAACAATGCCAAAGGAGAACTTAGTAGGACAATGTCAGGAAACTGGCTTGATAAACCAGGCTTTTCATGGGAACTGAAAGGTTGTACTCAAGATGAGGCATACATATTTTTCTCTTGTTAGTCTGTCTTTTGTTATAGTGGACCCAGTTAAGAATTTAGATGGATAGAAGGAAAACTATCTTTCCCTCCCTTACAAGAGCAATAGCTGAGAATGCAATTAGGAAATAAAAATGGTTGCTACTTGGCAAACTGAAGTGTGCAGCACACTGCGGATGTAAAGGGACCTGGACTAATAAAGGCAATGCAGCGGTGGGCAAGGATGCTCAGAACTGGGTGAGACTTATTTTCACTAGTGACATCAACGGCCTTGTTCAAGGCAATTCAAAAATTCATTTGATAAATATTTATTGAGTGACCACAGGGTAATGAGATCCCCCTAGGCACAGGGGATACTGCAGCAAGCAAAACAGACATAATCTCTGCCTTTAAGGAGCTTAAATTCTAACAGCAGAGGCATAAAATAAACAAGCAACTAAAGAAATTAGATAGTTTAAGGAGGATATCTACAATGAGGGAAATAAAGCAGAATAGTTGTGTAGAGAGTGGCTAGAGAATACTGGCTCTTGACAAAACCTCATTTAGGCTCCTCTGAGCTCTCTTCTCAACTAGGCCTTGACCTTGGCTCTCATCCTTGCCAGACCTGCACCTCTCAGTCTTAACAAGACTCTTACCACATCAGTTTAGTAAGAATCTCTCACTTTTAGTATTGGATCAATTGTTATCTGATCAAATTCCTCATCCCCTACCCTTTATATCTGACCACCATGGCTTGCCTTCAGCAAGAATCTCCCCTACTCTTGATGTCTCCTCTTAAAAATTTTCCATCCACTGATCCCTTTATTCCACTCATTGGCTATAAATCTCCAGCCACCTTTGCTGTATTCAGAGTTTAGCCTTATCTCTCTCCCTTATTGTGATAGTCTTGGCTCCTACTGCAATAGTCCTGAAGAAAGTCTTCCTTACGATTTTAACAAGTGTCAGAATAATTTTTTTCTTTAACACTACCCAAATATCCCCTGAAAAAATGTTGACAAGACAAAGCTGAGTTTATTGTTTATCACTTAAGAGCAGCCACCACTACTTCAAAAGAGTCTGATTGACCCTTGGAGGAGGAAGGGTAAGGTCAGACCTATTGAACTTTTGAGGTCTAGTTTAAGACAGAGCTTTCACTAGGAGAGGAGGTGTTGATTAGTATTGGGTAAGGATCGTGATATAATAATTTAGGAATTAGTGGACACAGCCAGAGGAAGATTTTGAAGCAAGGGGTTCAAGAGTCTTGGGATGAAACTTTCTGTTGATGCTTGCTATTAGAGTTGATAGGTCTTTCTGGAAGTTCTTGTAACGAATAATAAAGCTAGTTGCAACTTCTTTTCCTGAGCAAGAGTCTCTTGGAATAGTAAAGTTATGCTAATGGTGACAATAGAATAGTAAACACATGTTAACATAGACCAGTGGTTAACAAGATTTTTCTGTGAGGAATAAGATAGCAAATATTTTAGATTTCGAGGGCCACATAAGGAATCTGTCACTTGTTCTTCTTTGTTTTTGTTTTTACTTTTGTTTACAACCCTTTAAAAATGAAAAAAAAAAGAACATCTTTGCTCATAAGTCATATAAAAACAGGCCAGAGGCTGAATTTGGCCAACAATCCATAGTTTGTAAGCCCACGAATTAGACAGTAAATTGTGTGGAAGTAGATGGTTTCACTTGTCAAGAAAACTACTTTAATTAGGATGGTCAGGGAAGGCCCAAAACTTGGGGGTCCTAGGACTAATCAGACTCTCATTCCATCTCTAACTGATATAGAGAATTAAGAATATTGTACTCTGAGGAAACTCATTGATGATCTTGGATTATTTGGTGATGGCGGAATTCATTAAGAGGCAGGTACTGAATATTTTCTTAGCAACAACAGGAGGTGGTGTTCAAGTAATTAATTGGAAAAAATAAAAGTGACCTTAGTTGTAGCTCAGATGGTGAAGCAGATCATAGATCTTATACCAACAAAATATTATGAGCTGAAGAGCCTGATTCTCTTTGAGAAAGCCATGCTTCTCGGCTAAAAGGTCCAGCTTCATCTTCCCTGCTTCCACTCTCACTCCGAACTTAGATTAATATAACTAGGAGAAATAATAGTGAACCACCGAAGATTTTATAGATCTATGAAGGTCAGTTATTATATATGTTCCTGGATGTGCGTTATTCACAGCGATTTGCAGTTAATCGTAGAACAGCCTTAGAGGTGTCTGTGGAGGCGAAGTGGAGAGAGACTTTAATTGCAATAAAGATAAAACCTTGTAAACATATATAAATATTTCGGAAGGCAGGATTAGAAGAAAAACCTGCTATAGCTTAAGTCCAATTTCATAGAACATCTAGCATAATCCTTTGTATAAAATAGATACTCAATGACCGTTTGTTGAGTGAAGACGCAAAAGCAAGAACAAGGAAAGACCATCATGGGGTTCTACACTGGGCATTATTGTTTCCTGATTTTTTCATCCAGGCTGGTTATGTTCTTGACAGACTCTGTTTTTGGTTTCTCTCATACCCTTTCCCATTTGGCGGTTTCATTGCTTACTATATGCTCCTATATTGCTTACTATATTGCTCCTCCCTGGATGGGAAAAGAAAACTTGTATCTCTCTTTATTTCAGGAGTTGTTGTGGTATATTTAGACATAAAAGAGACCGATATAACAAGATAAAATGGGAGAGAGTGTGATGATTTGATGATTTCACTGATCTTTATTTTTTTAGCTGTCCTGCTTTAGCAATATAATTTCAAGGTAGTCCAAGCAATATAATTCCAAGAGAGTAAATTGCTTGAAATTATGCTATCTATTTCAAGCTGAGTTAAACTTCATTCCATGATTAGCTAGTTGCTATATGGAAGTAAATACTTTGTAGCTACTTTAATCTTCTTTTCATGTCTTGATGCAATAGAAGAGATAATTTATCAAGCAATGGAATAATATCATTGAAAAAGATCCAGGAAAGTTTTATCTTTAGGAAAAGTGGGATTTTACATTAGTGTTTCACAACTACTTCTAGACCATTCTTTCCGTGTCTGAGATCTAATAGAAACGCTGGAGTTTTTTGTCTGTGTCCTTTTTCTTTCCCTCAAGTAACTTTCCATCCACTCTTTCTCTAGTTCATTGACAATGTTCCCATGATCTATGGATGAGCTGCTCTAGTAGCACTCTTTGCCATATTTATTGAAAAAAAGGACATTTTGTGTTGGAAGCTGGCTTTATGATATGCCCCTATATGTCCAGAGAATGTCAATCAATTGCTCTTGAAATTGACAAGCTGGAAGGAATCTCATCTTTCTAGAGCTTGCATGATATCATTGTCCTTTCATGATAACAGGGAGTAATTTGCTATTACAGGAGAGGAAAGAGTTTTCCTCAACCCTCTTAGGGTCTCTGGCTGAGTCTGAAAGTTAAACTGACAAAGACAGATAAACAGAAGAAAACATACAAATTTATTCAATGTAAGTTTTACATGACTCAGGAACCTTCATAAGAAAATAAAGAAATGGTTAAGCCTGAACATTTTTATGCTAGGTCTCATTAAGAGTGGAGAGTCATGGAGAAATATGATAGATCAAAGAATATGACGTAAGTGGAGTAAACTGGGGAGACAATAAGGCCTGTTTGTTCAGATTCTTCTTTGTGTCCCCTTGTCTTTGGCCATAAGGCTGCTCTGTTCCTCTGGATATGGTGAGGACATCTCTTACATGAGGGTTTACGACCTGTTTCAGAGGAAAAAGGCAGGGGGAAGGGCAGGATGACTTTCCTGCTTCTGCTGTTTTCTCATATTCCTTCAGCTTAAAATATGCCAGGGTACCATATTTTGGGGTAGCATGTCCTGAACCCCATCGTTATCTTTGTGGTAATATCTATCCCTAAAAGCATCCCCTTCAAAAGGTAGCAATGAATAGAATTGACCTAAGAAGTCAAGAAATTGAAGTTGTAGTTAAAATGCAGATAGATTCACAGCATACACATGTCATGTCACAAATATTTGTAGGCTAATTTCCCAGTTGGTGATGGGGAACTTTGAGCTCACACAAGAAGTTGAAAATGTAAAAACTAGTGTTTTGAACTTTTTTGTTATTTTTTTTTTGAGAGAAACAATGTGTGGGTAGAGTTGAAAAGAATGCTGAGATATCTTCCTATAGATCATACTGTCCCAAACAGGTAATATCACCCCCAAAGGGACAAATTTGACTCTTTTGTGGTGAAAAAAAGTTGCACATACCTATTCCATATTCCATATATATGTATATGTGTAACTTCTTTTAGTATATAATGTATACTATAATCTCCTAATATAGTGTGTGATGTGTATATATACATATTATATGTGTATATGTATTACATAAACAGTGTTTCTATAGTACTAAAATTTCACTGAGAGTGCAATTAGGAAAAAATTGTCTGAAAACACTCCTTATGGAGAGAATAAAGAAAAACAAGGGTCGAGAAACACTGCTTTAGGTCTAAAGAAAACTGAAAAAGAAAAAGGATAAGTAAAATTAAAAGAACCAAATTAAAATTGAGAGGGGTGAATCTGATATCAGGGAAGAAAAGACATTGTTTCTCTAGAGTGAAAATACACAATTCATTTTCAGTTTAGGGGCATAAGGAGAGTAGATTATTAGATTAAACCAGTAGCTTCCAAACTTACACTTGGAGATGGTACTGTTACCGAATCAGGTTTGTTTTTGCCCACCACTCAGAAAGTCAAACACGGAGACGGGCGAGATTGCAGCAGATAGAGAGTTTAATCACAAGGCAGCCACATGAGGAAGTGAGAGCATGAGTCTCAAATCCGCTTCCCCGAAAATAAGGACTCAGGGATATTTCTGCGACAGCGGGCAATGTGGTCTAAAACATGGGGATAGGTGATTGGAAGTGAGGAGAAGTGAGGTAATTGATGATCTGTGCAAGCATAGTAAGACTTCATACCTCTTCATAGGACCTGTGTTCACAAAATGGCAGCATTAGCACGATCTCAGAGTGGAGTTTTTAGCCTCTTGATGTCAAAAGGTTGCCTATCGGACATCTGCGTGGGATGAATTGGTGGTCTCAACTGGCCTGAGGTGGACAAGGGGTTCTAATTCCTGAAAAACAGCTCACACACCCATTACCATGGTGACCCAGGCTCCAGGGAGATGTTATTTATAAGAGCCTAGTGGGAGTCAGATAGCATATTCCTGAACAACACAGTTATATGGGTGGGTTAAACAGCTAAAAGCTATAATCAGTAACTGTAAAAAGGAAAAAAACTTTAGTTGCTAGATACTTAATCATCAATGGCTAACTATGCCAGTTTCAGTACCTGTTAATAGAAAGAGGAATGAAAGCCAAAACGGCTCATTTAATGAAGTAAGCCTATGCCCAATGAGTAGAGTAACATGAAGTTACACTTTTAAACATGTCAATTCTATATAACCTGTTCTTTAAAGTCCCTTCCCAGTCTTGAGACAATAAGTTGTGCGTTTAAATTGACAGGAATGCTAGACTTCAGGGACCTGAGATAAAAAGCTCTAGTATACTCACAGCCAGATTCATGGAGGTGAGACTCACGTGGTTACCCAGAGCCCCACACATAGAAGGACATTGTGCTTGGTTTATGGCTCTGCTGTCATTGTCTTGAAATTCTTAATAATTTTGAACAAGGAGACTTATTTTCATTTTGCACTAGGTCCTGTAAACTATGTGGCTGGTCCTGAGCACAGTAATAGAATAAGGGCCATCCCAGAGAAGCAGATAGGCTAGTCTTCACAGAAGAATCTCCCTTCCCAATTTAACTTCTCAAGATGTCACAAGATGAAAGCTTCCCCAGGGAAGCAGGCGGCAAATACTTCCTCTTCGGGTGCTCTAGGGGCGATGTTTCACTGAACATTTGCAGAAAGAGATGCTTTACTATCTTCAAATACCAAAATGTATCCCACTTGTAGAAAAGCAATGTTACCACCAACCTGAGCCTCACATTGTCGCTAGATTGTTTCTTCTTTGTGGCCACCAGTTTCCACCACCCTGAAGCTGGTCATGAAGAGATGCTGGAGAGAGGTTAAAAGAAATGATTCACTAAATCAAATATAATATATGCTCAATTAGTTTTATTCTTTGCACCTTAAATCACATAAGGTTATACTTTTATTATTGCTATCAAAAATAAATAAATTCCATGAAAGAAGACTATCTCAAAAACTTCACTCTTACCAACTCTAAAATTCTATCATTTTATGATATAAAGAGTGGGAGAAATTATAGATAATTATGAGCGATTTGCTTTAGCCAACGTCAGAGGTTCAAAGGAAAACTTGTGGGTGGGCTAAGAAGATTCTGCCTGTAGTGTTTTGAAGTCTGCAAAACCAAGCTGGAGCAGCTGTTTGCATCCCGAGATGATTGTATTTCAGAAGCTGATGAACTTTAGTTGCTGAAAGTTTAACAGTGGCAATGAGGAAGATGAATGCTCACAGAAAATGCTCTTTCCTTCCATGTGAATGCTTCCAGTCCTTAGGCCTTTCAGGAGCAGAAACAAGATCCAGTTTCATGGCGTCAGTCCCATTCAAAGACGTCAGCAGGGAGTCAGGAAAGAGGCACTCAGTCCGTGGAGCCGCCTTTCTCCCTCAGGGAGGCTGCAGCTCTTTGCAGGTGATGAGAAGGTGTGATTCTCACATTTAATGAAATCCCTGAAACTTGAAGCTTTCAGTTAACATCTGGTCATGAAAGAGAAACTCTTGGCAGGCTATTTTCCTGCTGCTGGCTGGCTGGTTGGGTCGAAGGGACTTCCCGTCCTCCTCCCCACTTCCAGGTAGCATTAGCGAAGGGTTCAGTTCCATTCCCCCCAGCAGGGGGCAAGCTGGCGGAGGGAGCCCATTCAAAATTCGAGAGACTCCTGACAGCTGCTCCCGCCGTTCTCAGCCTGTGCCCTCTAATCAGGTAGCTGTTCAATTATGTCCAATGAACCCTAGCTGAGCAATTAAAACAGCAAACCCTGTCTGAGAATGGCGTGGCTGCAAACTGATAAATTCGCCTTTGCTTGTGACTCTAGGCACAGAGTAAGCTCTTTAAATGTTACCTTGGAGCCCTGGCTTAGTTGAGCTTTAAGGAGGGCTTATCCTTCTCAAAGAGAAGGGGTGAAATCTACAAAGGGCAGCGGGAAATCTCGAACAATCAGCAATCATCACAGCTCTCTCTTCCTCTCATTTTCCTCTCCCAGTAAAGATTGTCTCTTTCTGGTAGTGATGACAGGTATTATTGTAATTGCTCTGATTGGCTGGTCTTTCTGTAATCTCCGTGCCCCACCGGATCTCTTTCTTTTCCCTTTCGTAATCGCGGTGGCTTTGATCCCATAACTGATCAAATGAAGGGTTGTTTCTTTGGTCACTGCCTCTCCTATTCTGCGATCCTTTTCCTTTCCTTTCTCCTGTCTGATTTCTGTCCACTTCAAATGAACCCTAGGCTTTTCCAAACAAGAAACCTAGAAAGAAAAAACGCAAGCAAGACTCAGGGGGACAGAAGGGAGCATAAGCACGCCTTCCTGTTACTGGGGAATGGCTGTGCATTGAAGTAGTGACAGATCACAGGGAACAGTTTGTCCTGCAAGTGGGGCTGGTAGTAAATATCTTTGTATTTTCAGTAGGAATGCTATTATATTGTATCAAAATCCTAAAAATAATAGCTTTCACTTAAGAGATACCAAGTACAAATCTACTTAGGAGAGAACCACAGATGTAAAGATGTTCTTGAAAATTTACCAGTGTCATGTAGAGGTAAAATAATAGAGTACAACCTAAGTGTTAACTAACAGTATTGACTAAATAAATCATATGTCTGTGCCATTAATTACTAGTGAAGGCATTAAAAAGGATTATCTAGATGTACAGCTATTAATATTGGGTACAGTATGCTAAATTTCATTTTATATACAGACATGTACACATATACTCTACCTTTAGACGGTAGTATAATGGATAAGAGAAGGGGCAGGTCATCCTACTTAGCTCTGTTACAGGATCCTAGTGCTCTTATTGAAGCCTCTTGCATTAATTATATTTCTCAGGAACGCCCACATCCAAGATCCCTGCTCTTTACTTGCTGACACGAGGTAATCATGGACTAACTGGGAAAAAATGTGGACTAATCATCTTACGTCTGGGCCTCATATTCTCATTTGTATAACAAGGGGGTTTGACCAGATAATCTTTCAAAGTCTTTCTAGCTCTAATAGTCTGTGATTCTCTATGTTGTAATTATTAATGAGTGACCCTGATGGAGTTTTGTTTTGTCTTTTGGTCACTGTGACAGGCACATGATAAATATATTTTTGGTAAATGGCTGTGTCAGCAGCCCTCAAATCACAGAGTACAGGCAGGTGTCCTCCCACCTAGTCAGTCCACACACAGGACTAACCCTGGCGGTGTAAGGCAGAGAGAGTAACCCCAACCGTCAAGCATCGTGAAGTCCTGAGACCATTTCCCATCAGCTTATGGAGTGTTTCTCTGATATTTAGATGATTATGAGCCACGTTAAAAGGTGTCCTCAACTATTTCTCATTGGCGGCACCCCAAAAGTTTGTCTCTCTTCAAGCCAAAGGGAAAGCATGAAGCCCAATGAAAGGTTAACCTATATGAATAGAGCATGTAGTGGACATGTATATGTATGTGCATGCATTGTGAGAATTATCTTATTTTGATTCAGATACACTTCCCTCCACCTTTCCTTCAGAAAATTATGTGTTTCCTGGAATTCAGTGCTTGAATAATTCCCCCCATCCTGAGAAATATGATGCTTAATTAACTTCCTGATTTTGAATGCAGCTGTCGACAGAGTGTCAAACTGCCCTTTGGATTGTGATACAACTAAAGGAAGAGATATGGTCATATTAAACAAAAAATTATTATGTGACTTTGGATTGTACCTGCATTAATTTTATAATCTTACAAGTATGCTACTATTTCCTTTGTATAGAGATGGATGGATTTCTGTTGAAGATGGCATCTCCTGGCTGGTCTTTGGAACGTATTTTTGCTTCCTTCCTTGTGTTGGCATGACTTCTCCCGCTGGCCCATAGATACCATAATTACCCTTGAGTGGAGCTAGGATAGTGTTGGGACTGAAGGCTAGTCTTTCTCAGATTAGGTAGTCTCTAGGATGCCAGGAATTGTTCCATTGGATCTAATGCTGTCCATTGTAATTTCTTAGAAATGTGCTGGGAATATCTCCCATTAACTACCATGTTCACAAGAAAAGTAGCAGCCAATATTGTTACGGCAAGTTTCCGGAAATAAATTCCTGTGATAATAAATGTGTGGTTTGTGTCATCCACACTAGGCCAGCAGCTGGCCTGTAGCCAAAATGGCTATAATGCCTCTCTGAACAGCTGGGAATGGTCAATGGCATATACTAGTCCTCCTGTAAACTCCCCCAGGAAGGACCTGTTAGGCTGTGTCATCAGCAATAAGGGTCAGTCTCTCATGAAGATCTGAAGGCGAGAGAAGCAAGTGGTTTCAAAAGAGAAAGTATACTGTCTAGACAGGGCTCTCAGCTCCTCCTTTCTCTACCATAAACATTACTTCCTTCTGAAATTATTCTTTATTGGTGTCATACATTTCCTATTTGGCCCACCCTGAGGTCTACAGGTGATGCTGCAGAATAGCCAGAGTTTTAGTTATTTCTCCACATAGAGGCAATGACTCCCCTCTGGGTTGGGGTTGAATAGAGAGTGGGGATGGCAGGGGACACAGTTTTCTTCTGTTGCACACTCTCAGTCTCTCTTCAATCCTTCCATGTGGTGCCTTTTGACTTAATTTAACCACAGTATAGAAGCCACTTTCCTACCTCAAGTCTCTTTATGGCTTGCCTGCTTAGCCCTGAGTCAGCAGACACCACAGAAACTTCCAGACATGACTCTTGGCTTTCCTTTTTCTCTTTTAACCATCTAAAAATTGCCTATTTCCATTTTCTAACACTAGAGATTGTATACTCTCGGCATAAAAATGTTAATTGACATATATATTATATATATAAATATTATATGCATAATGTAAGTATAGCTATAGATGCAGACATAATCCAAAGTGTGTTCCCCAGGACATTAGGCCCATGACATGCACTGGAAAATTTTTGTGCAATGGATCCCTGCCCCTCCAACTTAGAGAGTCATGTTCAAATTTGTATATCGAAGGAACTGAAAAATTCTGCAGCGAAACCTGTTAATTTTTTTGGTACAACCTAGAGTACATATGTTTATTTGTTTAACATCACAAAGAACTAATATTCTGCAGGACACACTCAAAATCACTGCTATAGAACAACAAATAGAAGATTGTAGGGCTGTCACAAGGGCTTAGGTTCCAGAGACAGTGCCTAAGGTGAAAAGATACTCTACACAATAGAATCACACTTTGTGCTGACACACTCAATTAAAGGTGGCAAAAGTGACCTGAGATTGAGTGACAGAGAGATACCTGTGTTGGATTCCTTACTCATCTGTGGACATATGATCACTGAAGGGAACAGGGGACAAGTCACCAAGTCACTGGTGATCTTAGATAACTTTCTCTATTTTTTCTGATCATGTGCATATATTTAATTTTTAAGAAACTAAACGTGTATATGAAGCAACCTCAGTCTAGGCCTTTGAGTGACCAACATGTAGCTAATATTACAAATCACTTGTATAACCTTCTAACTTGTATTTGAAAACTAGTCCTTGGGAGAATTGTGGGATTGAGAAATATCGTCACTTTTGGACTCCTGTACTCTTTTTCCAAAATTCTGTTGCCCTCCCTGAGTGCTCAGCCCTCTCATCCTCTAGCAAAAAGAGCAGAGATTTGCAATCGGAAGACCCTGAGTGAGTCTTAGTTATGTCACTTCTTAGCTACATGAATTTGAACAAGCCACATAAGTTCTCTCTGAATCTCAACTTCTTCATAAGTAAAGGGAGAGATTGTTACTGTCTGACTTAGAAGATTGTAGAAAGACACGCAACAAAGGAAAATACATTGTGAATGTCCAAGATCCATAAAAATGGCTTTCGTGTTTATTTTTCTTCAGCTGCCTGGGGAACCTGACTGTGTTTCCTGACCTAGATCAAATGCCTAGGAGGTTCCCATGAACAAAATGCTCTTTTCCCATCTTCCATAATCTCAAATACCCTCTGCTCCTTACTCAAGCTAACTATGCCCAGTAGAAGCAAGTTGATGAAACAATGTAAATCCAGGTATAAGTTATAATGAATAATTAAGTGGCCTTAAGGGTAGTGTACTCTGAAAAGACTTGCCTTGAAGGACATGTAAAGGACATGCTGGTGAAATTTGAGGCAGCTGGGAGGCATACTGGAGGGATATTTCAGAAAGCTCATTCCCCGTACTCCTCAATTCATACCACATAGATGACCTCTACTCTACTCACAGCCACCTAGAGTAAGTGAGAAAAAAGCCTCCAAGATGTCCAATGCAGTATGCACAATGCCTTTTAGCATCTGACACCATGGGAAGATGCTTTAACTCTGATTTGGCCAAAGAATTTAAGTTCCCAGTTGTAAAATTTGTTGTCAGTGTCAACACATAGATCAAGAATAAAGTAACAAGATTCAGGAAGCATAAGTTGAATATTGCTTCCTTTAAATGTCCAACAAGTGTTTGGCATTTATTCATTATACCTATTCATTAGCATTCCCACAGCAAAAATTGGTGGAGTGCTTTCCAGGTGTAAGTTTTCCTTTTCACATTTGAAAGACACCTTTAACTTCCTTCAGCCTTGGGCACAGTCTATTCTTAGCTTCCAAAGGACTGTTTCCAACTTTCTCCAAATGCTTTGGCTTTTCTAGTAGATTCTAGATGATAGGATAGACTTTAGGTAAGCAGACGGCAAAGGCTTCTATCTGTGAAAAAATATTGATGAGTTTCTCATTATTTCCAGTTCTCTCCAAATATTCACCTTTCTAATTACTTCTGTATTTTTCTTTTCAAACAGGAACAAAAAGGTCAAGGGAGATATGGCAGAATTTTCCACAATATACTTTAAAGTTCTATGACTAGTTTTTGTTTTTCGTTTTTGCTTGGTTTGGTTTCTCTTTAGGAAGCAAGAATCTTTGCTTCTCTAAATGCTTAATATACGATCATAGTTAAACCATGTTTTTCCTCTTTTTTTTTTTTGAGGAAGATTAGCCCTCCTGAGCTAACATCTGCCGCCAATCCTCCTCTTTTTGCTGGGGAAGATTGGCCCTGAGCTAACATCCATGCCCATCTTCCTCTACTTATGTGGGACACCTGCCACAGCATGGCTTGACAAGCAGGGCGTAGGTCCTCACTGGGATCTGAACTGGCAAGCCCTGGGCCGCTGAAGTGGAACATGTGAACTTAACAGCAGTGCCACTGGGCCGGCACCAAAGTTAAACTGTTTCTAATAAAGATTTGCAGTAACTTACTCATTCATATGTGCAAAGCTCATGGTTTGTATAATCTCTTTCCTTATTCGGTATATGGGTAGCCCACTGATCATTCAACTTCAGAGTAGACTGATCTTGGACACCTGTTGCCTATGGCCTGGAGTGTATTGCTTAATTGAGATATAACAACTAAGACAGAATAGCATCTAAAGTAGAACAACTTATGAGGAGGTCTCATGTTAAACATGCCATTTGCGATTAGCCCTTATTCCATTTTTTTGTTTTTCTTAATTTTTATTTTATTTTATTTTTATTGAAGTATAGTTGATATATGATATTGCATCAGTTGCAGATATGCAACACAGAGATTCAACATTTATATACATTACAAAGTGATCACCCTAAGACTAGTAACTATCTGTCACTATACAAAGTTATTACAATATTATTGACTATGTTCCCTATACTGTACATTGCATCCCCATTACCTATTTATTTTATAACCGGAAATATACACCTCTTAATTTCCTTCACCTATTTCACCCTTCCACCCACCCCCCTTTCCTCTGGAAACCACTGATTGTTCTCTGTATCTACAAGTCTGTTTCTATTTTGTTTTGTTTGTTCATTTGTTTTGGTTTTTAGATTCCACGTAGAAGTGAAATCATATGATATTCTTCTTGCTCTGTCTAGCTTATTTCACTTAGTATAATACCCTCTAGATCCATCCATGTTTTTGCAAATGACATGATTTCATTGTTTTTTTATGTCTGCAAAGGAATATTACTCAGCCATAAAAAATAATAAAACTCTTAGTCCATATTTAAAGACTGTAACCAGATATAAAAACAAAGTTGTTTTAAAAGTCCACCTCTTCAGAAGCTTATAAATTAATTGAGGAGAAAGGCAGATGTCAGTGAACATAGCAAATGTATAACTAGTATAAAAATATTAACTCTGTTATCTAATATTATTAAAAATGGAATGTTCTGGTTAAACACCATCATATTTACAAAAGAATTATATTTCATTGGTTTCTAAGCAATAACTCCAAATCCCTTCTCTTATTCATTAAGCTATTTTACAGTATTATTAAACATAATAGTACATCTTCTGAAATGCCAATTGAAAGAAAGTTATGATTAGCAGAATATCAGTTAATCGAGATTATAGGATTTGGCATAAAATCATTTAAAGCTGTACTAAACCTTATGAGGAGTTTATATGTACATCTACGCTTGTATCTATATCTATATATGTGCAGCAACATATTTGCAAATATAAAGTGGCAGCCACGTAGTATGTTTGTATACATGTCAATGCACGAAATCAGTCCTTTCAAAGTGTATACCCTATGATTTGATTAGGAACTACAGCTGCTTTCCACAAAAACTTATAATCTCTGTGACACTTCAACTCCTCTTACATCTGGTTTTGCAGTGTTTCTGACAACTCTATTCCTTTACTGTGGTGTTTCCCAGTTGCCATGTTGTACTGTGTTTCTCGAGTCTGAACAAGTAGCAATTGCCTTTCCCACATGAATGTCATACTACTCTTCTTTAATTTTCATATCATTCTTGACATCTTTATATTGTGATAAGTACTTTAGTAATGTAAACATTAATCATTAAAATAATATGATAACTTCAATTGATACAAAAATTCAAAAAACTCTCTTATTCTGTTTTCTCTATAGTTTGGGACTTTAATGACCATACGGCTATCTTATAGTTGTAGATATAAATATGTGCCCTGCACTTCCAATATTCTGTTATGCGTTATCACTCTGAATGTCCGTAGAAAACTATCTGTTCACTGTCTGACAAATAACAATATAAGAAAACGCTGCCGTTATGTAGATGGAATGAGTCTCTTTCCATTATCCAAAAAAGAGCTCAGAAATCTTACTTGCAGTTTCTCATGTATTTTTATAACTTCTAAAGGTGAGTAATCTTATTCAGGGTGTTTGGTTTAAGTTTGAACAAAGTCCAGGAGGTAACTGGTCAAAGAATGAAAGGCTGGCATCATTGGCGTTGGCATATTATTATCTTTGTCCCTGGGCTCTAATGAATGCCATTCAAGGAGGCCAGATGCGTCAGCCTAAGAAAGAGCCTGAAGAAGGACATTGTTATCATTGATATTCATTGCTGATGTTAATGTGATCATTATGAGGAATAACGAAATCTGCCAAGTGTGTGGTGAAATCACAAACTGCCATCTACTACAATAGAAAATGTCTTAACAAAGAAAGAAAACTAGGACATGTGCTCTGCAAAAGAAAAGAATCTCATCCAAGGTCAGAACTAATAATAAAGAGTCAATATGGATGAAACGAAAACGTTGGTTGAAGGCTGGTAGACGTACTTGGAGAAAATGATGCAGCCTAGGATTACAAAATAACAATGCCCGCTTATAATAGGTTTCTTTCCCGTCTTATGAAATAAAACTCAGATCCACAGGGGCTAAACAATATAATTCAAGGAAGTTTTACAATTATGAGAGGGGATTGGCTTCTGGGATTAAAAAGAAAAATTCTGATAAATAAATTAAAATTACGTCTTGCAGGCTGAAATCTCTAATGTAAAGAAGAAAATATTTTCAGTTGTTTCAGTTTTCAATCACTTGGTATGTAAAAGGATACATGCATAGTCGTTCTTGGAGCATTGTTAATCCTTAAAAATGTTGACGAATGAAAAAGCAGACTTCAGTGACATTCTTACCCTCTACTACCTGTGCAACGTGTGGGATCACTAAGATTTGAGTTTGGCATTTCTTTGTCTTCACTATCCTAGGTTTACTTTGCAATTTTCTAATTTTCACTATCCCTAAGGAAAACTATTAGGTCCCCTGTTGAGTTCATTAGCATTGCCCAGTAAATTAAAACGCAGGAGACAGCTTGAAAGGAACAAGAGAGCACTATTTGTTAATGAAGCATCTTACCTGAACAAGTTTTTACTAATCAGGCTAGGGAAAACAAAGCTATGTTTAGCAAAGTGCCCATCGGGAGAGAAAAGGGAAGGAATCATTGATCGTGTAAGTGAGAAGGTAGCTGGTATTCAGCCTAACCAGCAGGGATGGCACTCCGGCTGCATTTCTGTGGCTACCTGTGGCAGTGTGACTACAGCTGAGTCCATGAGGATGTGTTATTCAGTCTGTATAGAGAATTACTGAGACATGTTAGGAAAACTCGATTTTAAGGAAACAACAGTTTTTCAGTGATTAGGAAGGGCAAAGTGAGGGGACTGTATACACAAATGGATCTTAGCTCCATCTCTCCTCATTCTTACCTGTAATACTACATCAGCCATCTAATCAGTGTCTGATATTCTTGTCTCCAGGATGCAGGCTCCCACCCCATCCACACTCCTCCCAGTGAGTGTCCAAAAATAAAAGTCCATGTCACTCATCTGCTGAAAACCCTTCAGAGGTTCCCATAACCTGAAGGATAAAGATCAAAATCTTTAGTCAAGCAGAGAAATCCCTGTTAGACCTGACACCAGATGACCTTTTCAGTTTTATCTCCTGCTGCTCTTTATCTTGTGCACACTCGTGCATTAGCTGTACCAAACCTCCTTGGCTCTCTGAACTTGCCATATCCTGTCATACACCAGGCACTGCACATGCCGTTCATCTGTAATGATCGTTACAATCCTCCTCATTTCTTTTATTACAGGTGAGCAATTACCCTTCCTTTACGACTCAGCTCCAATACCATCGTTTCTCACAGAATGTATGTATAGATACATGTATATATGTATGTAAGTGATATGTATATGCATGTACACATACAGAGAGGCAGTCCTCATTTTGCACAATAGCGCAGGACCAGAAAAAAGATTGTATCACCTAAAAACCAAGCAAAATGACCTTAATAATCAATGGGAAAAATTATAATTGTTTTATGACCTTTCAAATTTTTGTGGAAACATTAAAATCTCTCTTAGTTATAAATGCATAGAAGTGAAAAAAATAGTCAGATGCATATGTATTTCATACACTGTGATTAAAAACATTGAGACTGAAAATATTTTATTTCTTTGCCAAAAAGGTACCAAGTAGTTTGGACAGTGCTTTCCTCCTTCTTCTCATGGTATAACTTACAATACAGAGCAAACATCTTTTCTATGCCTTGGGAAATTGTCATATTCCTTTCTAAGTTTGGATCAGCTTCCAACATTTTGTTCTTCTCACTTTCAATGTCATGAAATACTCCAAGGTTTTTTTTAATGTGAAGATTTTTGACAGTGTCACTTCGTCTGGGACATCATCATCCTTTTTGTTACAACCTCTTTCCTCATTTACATTGGCAAGTTTGCCATTATTGAGTGCTTCTGGCTGTATATCTAGGATCTCTCGAATGGCAGCAGCGTCAATATTCCCATAGTCAGATATTTCTTCTATCATCCTATTTACGTTCAATTCGAATTTCACTTGCAATGTCATCACTTTTCGTTTCTTTGCTGAGATTCATCTACGTTAGCCAGTTTCCTCTTTTAATTATTCACAATGGTTTTAAAATATCACATGGATTCATAACTAGGAGACAGGGAGGCAACACAACTACACGCTTTGTTGGCTGTGCCTAAAGGTACACGGTGAGCAATCACTGACAAACTTTGAAAGAAGTCATGCATTAGCGACGGATCATGTTGCACATCAATTATTTACACTACGATTTGCGAATGGAAGAGCTAGCAATAGAGTTTGTACTTTTTGCAACTACTCATAGTAACATTGTGGAAACTCAAATTGAAACCATGTGGTTGAGGTACTATATGATTTAAATAGACTGTTATACATGATAACTGAAATTCATATATATTGGATGGTGCAAAGTGAGGACTGCCTCTGTGCATGTGTGTGCGTGTGCATGTGTGTGTAATAGAAACTTTTTGCAAGTCTATCTTTCCACATATAATGTAAATCTCTGTATCAGACACCTCTTATGCATCACCTCTGATGCTTTTGGACACTTGTTTCACTCCAATTGCTCTCTGACTGACTTCACATGGAAAGAAATTCAGTTGTGCTTCATCTTATGCTCAGATTAGGCGCTTCTCACCTCCCACCCCAAGTTTTCCTGTTTTCACTGAGGTATGAGATGTCAGAAGATCTGCTTGACAGCCATACACTTGCACCCTAGTATGGGAACCAGTAGAATAATTTTTCTCTCTTCCTTTACATAGATAGATTGTTCTGAGACTCAGGAATTTGTTTAGCCTCTCATGGGACATTCCTGCAAGATCGAACAATCTCTTGTGCCAAACCAAAGGCTAAAATTTGGTGCTGACTTCTCAACTGTTAAAACATATAGATCTGGGAACCACGGGAAGTGGTGTTGGCTTTGCACTATCATCTCAGTGACCTACTTCCAGCACTTTGCTTGCTATTCTTACAAACTTGGCTTCTGCTGGGTTAGAGTTTCGCATTCCAAAAAGAGGAATAATTCTGATGAGAGCAGGGTAAGTATTCCAATGAACTAGAGTATGCTACTATCATGCGGCCACTTTTGGCTCTTCATACCAGCAGATCAACAACAGGAAAGTGGTTAACGTATTCATGGGGTAATGAATCCAGAATATTAAAAAAATATATAGAATTGATGCTAACCAATGTAGGAAATGTGGAGTATATTTAGAACTTGGCATTTACTGAGCAACATCTCATGATGTTTCCCTGCTCAGCAGTAACAACACAGAATTACTGGAACTATGACCCAACAAAAACAAGGCAGTAGGGGCTGAGACCGCTCAGGGATATGGCTTTGGTCATCCTATGAGACAATCTACAGACAGTCAAAGCACAAAGTGCTGGCAAAGGTGAGCTCTTTCTTGTTTGGAGAGGATAGGATGAAGATGATGAAAATCAGCTGTGTCCTCAGGAGCAGCAGCAAGAACAGAGTGCAAAGCTTGTTTCAAAACAAATTGCTTGCATTAAGACATTTTGGAGGCTGTGACTGGCCAACTAATTAAACTTGTGTCACCCTTCTTGAAGGAAAAAGTGAGGGTTATCTTTTTCTCTTAAAAATGAAGTCCATTATTATAGAATAGGAGATAGACTGATTGCTTTTCTGCGCCATCAATTGTGGTAGCCAGCTCAATGGTGTACCAGTCATAACGGCTCCTCCCTGTCATATTTCACAAGCTTCTCCCTTCATTTTGGGAGATTATACTTCCTGGTAAAGTCGGGGCACATGATCTTTTTTTGTATCTGGCTCTGTTTGCAAGAGGAACCTGGCTAAGATACTCTACTAGGCAGAGAATGTGCTTGCTGGCTTTTCTTGCCTTTTAGTACGTGTTTAGTGCATGTCTATTAGGTGCCAACTACTCTAGTGGATATTTAGACTGTGAAGACATACAGACACGATCCCTTCCTTAAAGGATTTACAATTTAGTGGGGAAAAAAATGACACAAGAATAAATAGAATGTAGGGAATATCAAAGTTTGCCTGGTAGTCAGTGAAGACTTAAAGTGAAATTGCAGGTGAAATTTGAGGATGACTAGCAGATTTCCAAGCAGACAAGATGCATGAAATCCTTCCAGACAGAAGGAGTACAGGTACAAAGGCGTGAAGCCAGGCTAGAACATGGCATATTTGGGAGAATAGCCAGTTATTCAGAAAGAATGGACTGTGGGAAGGATAAAAGTAAGAACTGAAATAATACCAGTACCAGAGTCTTTAGGTTGTGCAAAGAGATTGAAACATTACCACAAGGGCTATGAGTAGCCATTAAGAAATTTTAAGCAGGAGACCGATAGAAACTGATTTACTGGCAGGAAGGGCTCTCATAAGTAGTGAGAAGAATGAATTAGAAGTAGGAGGGAATTGCAATCATCTAGCTAAGAGATTATGAAAGCCTGTAGTGGGCAGTGGGAATGTGTGTAAGATGAGTGAACGTCTTGAAGAGGCTTTCAAAAACTAAAACTAATACCGCTTGTCAATATTTTTCATGGTAGGAAAGAGGATAAAGAAGGAGGAGTAGTCTAGGATGACTTCTACATTTTTGGCTTTAACAATACACTGTGTTAGGAAATTCCAAAAAAAGAGCTAAGTTTTTGTAACCTCAAGATCTAGCAGTGGAGTGTTTGCCACAGAGTAGATGTCTGGTAAATTTCAAATTTATTCCTAAATTATCCAACTTCCTCTAATACTGCTCCTTATCTCACCAACCCTGCAAACTGATTCCCATTGAGAAAGTCAGCATGAACCAATATTGTTTTCTTAAGGAGCAACGTAGATATTTATTTCCTAAACATAAATGACAAAAAATGTTCAGCAAAGAGTAAGTAACATACCTTGACAATATTCAGGCTTTGGAGCTTAGTTTTCACATTTATGAGTAGAGTGTTAGGCCATCTGGATTTTCCACATGGATCCATTCGAAAAGGAAACTCCAATGGTTTATAACGCTAAATTAACTTGTTTGAAGGGCCAAGCAACAGATTTCCTTTTCCTTGTCTATCTTGACAGCTTACTTCTTTGCATTTCATCTGTGCACATATTTGGGGAGAAATGCATCCTTCAGTGTGATTCCTGACAGCCATATTATTTAAGATTCAAAATGTTTTGCCTCCTGAGAACTTGACTCACATTTGCTAATTTTGATTTATAGCTAATGTTTGGTACTCCACTTGTGATTTTCACTTAACACACTTAATGAGCATCAGTTCTCACAGTGCCCCATATGTGGTCTGAAAATGTTATTTACAGTCTCTCAATGAGAGAGATATCAGAAGAACGTAGATCTCAGAAAGCAGCAGAATAAGCCAGGCAGGGATGACCTGGGGCCCAGTAACTTCATATATGCAATTTTCAATGGCTCACATGCTCAGAAATGAACCTTCCTATAGGCAATATGTATAAGGATGGTCCTCAACTTTTGATGGTTTGATTTTTTGACTTTACGAAGGGGTAAAAGTGATATGCATTCAGTAGAAACCATACTTTGAACTTTGATCTTTTCCCAGGCTAGCAGTATGTGGTAGGATACTTTCTCGTGGTCCTGGCAGGGGCAGGGAGCCACAGCTCACAGTCAGCATGTAATCACAAGAGTGAACAACCGATACACTTACAACCATTCTGTGCCCAGACAACCATTCTGTTTCTCACAATCAATACAGTAGTCAATAAATTACATAACATATTCAACAGTTTATTATAAAATACGCTTTGCATTAGGTACCTTTACCCAATTGTAGGCTGATGTAAGTGTTCTGAGGATGGTTAGCGTAGGCTAGGCTGAGCTATGATGCTCTGTAGGTTAGATGTATTAAATGCATTTTCGACAAGATATTTTCTACTTACAAAAGGCTTATCAGGCATTTAAATTTAGCAAGCAGTTTATGGATGTTGGCGACACAGGTATTCTCAGTAGATTGCAGGGAAGAAGCCTGTATTCAGTGGGTTGAGGTAAGAAGAAAAGTGGAAAAGCATGGGTAGTAGTTGCAACTTGTCTTGTGGGAATTGTAGTGGTGAAGGAAAGAGGAGAGCTAAGACTGCATTTGATCATGAGGCAAGGCAGTGACAAAGAGATAGGTTTTAACACTGTTTTTTGTGATGGGAAATTCTTGAATCTATTTTTAGTTTTAAGGGAAAGTAGCCATAAAGAGAGAAAATTTGAAGAACAAAGAGAGAAGTGGGGTGAAAAGTGCTGGAGAAATGGGGAAAAATGAAGTCATGCAAAGCGAAGACAAATGATTCTGGTTACCTCAAAGGTTGAAGCAGGACTTTGGCTCATTAGATTATGTGTGACTAAGGAAACTGACTTCAAATAGAGGAGATTTATGACGCAGCTAATGTAACTTACCTTCAGAAACTGTCAGTTCTATAAACTCCTCCTTTTCAAGGCCCTGAGATGGCCCCTAATAATGTTAACCTGGTCATATGTGTTTGTAAAATTTCAAAGACATATGGTATTTTACAAGCAAGTGGTAAAGAATACCATATTCTTCTACTCCAGCTATATTTCCATCATGCCTCTTTTTGTCTCAGGTGGCCAAAGAATGGCTAGGGGCATTTTGGAGGTCTATTGAAGTGGAATTTAATTTAGGAGTATGTTTAGTTTGTAAGATATATATGAGGCTTATAGGTACTGCCATGTATAGATAAATTATTGACCATAGTTTCAGCATAGGAATATCTTCTAGGAATACTCCTACCACCTCCTTGTCTAGTCACCAAGAGCCGTGGCATTAAAGTGCAGGACCACAGGTTGCCCAGTGGTTTGAAGGTAACTGTGTGTCTGGTACCAAAGTGTATGGGCAATGGAGTGGAAACATAACATGAACTACATGAAGCCGGAAGCCAATCTTTGGGAAAATTCTCTAAACTATACCACTTATATATGAAAAAACTTGAAAGACGTCCCAAAAGTTGACCATGTTCTAATATTTCATATGACTTTACCAATGAGTTGTAAAGCTGATAGATTTTAAAACTATCAATAATTAAAACATAAGTTTAGTCAATCACAATCAATTCAATTATATGTTTTTCTATAGAAAATTATATTTGAAAATCATTCTAATAAGGGGCTTTGAGAAAGTGTGTAGCTAAATTGTGTAAAATAAAAAGAATTTTGAAGTGTCATGCAGTTAATTAATAAAAGTTATGCTATTTCTCTGAATTTTCTTATGACTGTGCTATTTATCATATTTTAAATATATAATTTATTGCCACAGCTTCTCTTTATAGATATTCATTTTTGCACTCACTTTTATGTTAGTAGCCTTGTAGTCTGTTTCTCAAAGAGGGCTCCCCAAATTGTACAAATTTCAAGTCCCACAGAACCTGGATCCACTGTGTCATGAGGGTTGAGTGGCCAGCTAGGAGTCAGGGGACTCCAAACTTGAGAATAGGACGGATGAGAGACAGGGAGCCTGGCAGTTCACTGCAGGAAATGGGAGCTTGACTTCATAAATTCCTAGACTCTGACACTAAGAGCAGTGGGAGGAAAGAGTGTATGTATGGCAGTGGGGGGAAGGATAATATTTATAGCGCATTGCAACTTTCCAGATACTGTAGTAGATGCTTTATGTATGTTAATTCATTTAATCCTCTCAAGAATATTATCTGACTATTACTGAGCACTTATCCGTTTACCATATGGCAAGTACTATTCTAAGCATTTTACCTACCTTCACTTATTGAATCCTCACACAAACCCTATGAGATAAGTACTATTGTTTTCCCCATTTTACTGATGGGGATGTTTGGGGGAACTCTAATTAGTAGTAGAGCCATGATTCATACACTGTTCTTTGTTTTCCAAACTACAACCTTAACCTCTATCGTATGCTTGACCCATGGTGACATTAGTAAGTCAGTTCTCTTTCTCCTAACTAGGAGGGTATACAAGATCAGATAACCTAAATAACTTGTTCAAGATCAAGTAGTTTGTGATGGAGCTGAGATTTGAAATTTTCCTGAGTGGTTTCAAAACCCGTATGTTTTTCTGTTACACCAAACTGCCACTCATTAAGGCTAGTTGCTACTCTGTGTTGTGTCCTCACCAGAAAATTTCCAAGTATGGGGAATGCAAGAAGTACCCATGGGTCAGTTTATTGAAATTCAGAACAATGTGCCCTTTTTTGGTACTCAGTCCTCAGATATAGCTGGGTGAAGACATCAGGGAGAAAATTCTGAAGTACTTGGCCTGTGCCCAATAGGACAGTGCACAAGTCATAGAAGGTCAATTAGCGTAGAACTGTCAGGAGATAGCATAGAGGAGCAAGCACTGAGTCAAGAGGGAGGAGTCGGTACAGGTTACAGGTTAGTGCAGATGTAGTTTCAGAAATGCTAAGTGACTTTAATTGTCAGAAATAGTGAGATTAAAAAATTCTTGCCACTTTTATTTTCAAAATCTCTTTCTGTTTTGGGGAGATTTTTGTTGTTTGTTGTTTGTTTTTTAAGCCCAAGAGAGGTCCTTTTCATTATGTTTATCAGTGCAAATCACTTAGTAAACTATTAAGTGTATGTGACACGACGTAAAATGCCAAAGTCACTTCACGTTCCCTGAGCTTTTATCACGCAGAACAGCCAGCATTGGCTAAAGCAAATCCGAGAAAGATCTGAAAAGTATATTTTTTGTGAGTTATCAATAAAATGTATTTGTTGCTGTGGCCATAATAATTTGATATAGATTAACTAGCTTGTAAATCACCTAGGAATCGTATTCTAGTTTTGGGAACAGATATTCATAAATAAAAATCTGAACAAGCACAAGTGCCTGGAACATGACACAGGAAGTCAGACAATGGGGATAACTAAAGATGAGTCCTAATCCAGGTTCAGATATTGAGTTGGACCAAATAGACAGTGGTTAAAAAAAAAAAAGAACAAAGTGAGACTCATATTATCAAGCAAGGGGTAAAGTAAAAAACAGTGGTATGATGGAGGCCTGAGAGAAGATAGGTTTGTTTTTGTCGGAGAACAATGGAAAACGATGTTTGATAGGTCTGTTGGGTAGTAGATTTTCAAAGCCAAGTTGAGAAGTCTGGACTTCATAATGGAGAACTATCAAAACCTGAAAGAGATCAATAAATGGGTGAAGTGTATTGTTTTAGAAAAATTGAACAGGTGTCAATAGGCGGAGTTATTTGGGAAGTACAAGAGACCCAGAAGAGAGAATAAATGCAGGCAAATCCTTTAGGATATTGTGAAAATTTTCCAGCATTAGGTGATAAGAAGCAGAAGTGAGATGGAAGTGCTGGAATTCACATTTTTTAAAGAAGAGACAGGGCTTGATTACTATTCAAACTTGCTGGTTGTGTGAGAAGTGTGAAAGCATTTACCAAGTAGACGCTGTGTAGGCAGGGTTTGGTGTCCTCCAAGCACTTCAGAAGAGAAAGAGAGAGAGAGAAAGGAGACCTAAAGTAGTGAATTTCAATGTTCATGGAAGAGACTGGCTATCTGTGGATGTAAATCCAGAGACAGCTTGTAAATGTGTACCCTGTGTGTTTGGAACACTCAACTCTCTAAAACATTATCTACCTCCCTTTGCCTGGATCCAAGCTCACTAATCACATCTCTTATTGTTTATTTAGTTCCCCGAACATACATATCAGGAAAATACTGGCTGGAAACCATGGATACTACAGACTCTGGAAAGTACTATTCAGATTATAAATTAATCCTTGACATTCTTGTTTACACATATGTTCCCTGTAAGTTTGACTAGCGGAATGTGTCTCATTGGGTCCAATTAACTCTGGGGCTTGGACAAGATAGAGGTTCTGAGACCAGCTCTGCACTGGGCCCAATTATCCAAGGTAATGTTTCTTGTTACGTTCTGTCTTGGTGCTAGTTACACTAGCTATGCAGTCTCCTTGTGTGGTACACACTTCATAATGCTGTCCCCTCCAAATTGCAATCCCCTACAGAGAGGGGGCCACCCCTACATTGGCTAGGATGTAACTTCTCTGTTTCATCCTTGGAGGCTCATTTGAGGAACTGAAATTTCATATAAGTTAACTGATATAATTTGATCATTTGGGAAAGTGTGATAGAGAACATTATCCTGATGTGTGCTCACATTTCCAAAAAATTGTGATACAATATTCATAGATAGATGTGACTTTTCAAAGAGAACGTGTAAGAGAATAACGGTGAAAGAATCCTTCAGTTCATACAGTCTTATGTGACCCATACTGAATCATGACATTTTCTTTGTCTTTCAAACCCATAAAGCAATTGTGAGAAGTAATCAAATTTTTTTTATTGATTTAAGTTTCCCCTATGAAAGGTGCTTGTATAAGGAAAACAAATACTATAAGAAGCAATTTATGATTATAGAGATGTTCTTAAATGATCTACAGGTTTATAATTTAATGAAGTACAAATGGGCATCCTCTAGACTTTTATCCAATGTGTGGCAGACCATTGATCTGTGATCATTTCAGTCTGAACATTTCTTTTTCTTTTTCCTTTCCTTTCCTTCCTTTCTCTCCATTTCTTTATGTTTTGCTTTGTCTATGTTGAAATCTATGATATACTGCTTCATCATTTGTATATCTTGATTACATTTTAAAATAAGAATCAGAAATCCCGTATGATCGATGAATATAGAGAAGATAGAAATGAAAGGGTGTGAATGTGTGTACATATTTGTGAGATTAAAAAGAAAACAGAGCAGTGTGTCTTAGAAAAATAGGCAATATCTCAAAAACCCAAACCCAGATGTAATCAGATTTCAATTCAATCTAGCATCTTTTCAAATACTTTGCATCTAATAACAGCAGAAATGGGAGTGAATTACATCAAAATGACATATAGAAGGGGCTCACCCAGGCAGCAGACAGAGGCTCTTAGTGCTTGGGATGGTGTTATTTAATGTGTTTATGACTATTGCTTAAGCATGTTGAGAATTTTATAACAGAGATATGAATAGTACTTACTGTATCTCAATACAGCCACATCTGCATAAAAGGCATATGGAAAATGAATTCCCTCTGCACACTTTACCCCAAATTACCAGTGTTAATGGATATCCAGAAAATTTTTCACAAAAAAATACTGGAAATAAAATAAAAGGTATAGTTATCAAGGAGAAAGTTTGATCCTCAGATTTGTTAGTAAGGAATATTTCAGATGAGCTTTTTATTAATTGCAGGTTAATGACCTCATTATGAACTACGCTTGTAACATGGCATCATTTCTCCCAGTCTTCAAAGTAACATAAACACTCTGTCCCAGGAAACGGGCTTTTGCTGACCCTTTCAAAGTAGAAACAGAGCAGAAGAAATTCACAGTCATCAATTTAGCCAACGAAGCTAAGAAAGGATTCAAGAAAAGGATGAATTCCAGGGAAAGCCAGGTGACCACATACTTAATGGCAGAATGTTGAAAGATTTTTCCAAAGTATAGACAACTGCAAATAATTCCTGCCTATGTAAATGGCTGTGGAGGTGCTGTACCCACAAATTCCTTAGAATATGTGGAACAGTTTTCATTTCTCAGTGTTTCTTAGCTCCTGAATTTAGTAGGTTCCCTGTTTTGCTATAACTCTTTCTTTATGGCAGCAATTTTCATGTTTTTATAGCATTTTTATGACCCACTGAAAGGCCTCTTGGTACAATGTTTGGCAATGTTTCACCTCAGATGCTGTCACAGAAGAATTCACAACAATAGGGAGCAGAGCTTCATCAAAGCATCCATCCTCCACTTGCCCTAGGTCTAATGGATGTCAGCCCCCAGGTATCTCAAGTTACCCCACAACTGACTTGATTCTCCTCAGTTCCCCAAACCAGTGATGCCTGAGCCTGGACAGTGATCTGGAGAGCCTTTCTTATGAGTGGATGAGCGCATGGCTTTAAGCCTCTATCTTATAATACCCAAATGAGAACCAAACTGCCGTGTTCAGTCCCAGTCCGTATAATTTGTGCTCTTACATAGTTTCAGGGGAAAATTTAGCTCCCTACTAACACTAGGAGCTTGCAGTAAATTGTAGATCAGCTGGCTGATGAACTGAAATTCCTGCTCATTTTTTCCACCTAATTCATACCAGTTTCCAATGCCCCATATTGTGGATCTGAGCCCTGATAGTCTCAGATGCTGAATGGAGCCCTACATGAACTCAACTAAATCTCTCTGAAATGCTGACACCCATCTCTAAGACTGCCTGGACACTCTTGATGCTTTCTATACCCCACTTTGACTCAGTCCTGATTTCCATTCCCTACCCTTCAGCCTCACTTCTGGCTAACAACACCAGCATATGTAGGATGAGATTCATCTGCCTGCCCTTAGACTACTGATTTGTCCTTATGAGACAGCCCAGAGCCCTCAGTCAGCACACCCCAAATATCATCCCGGAACATATCCTGTCTGGCAGCTCAGGAAGCTGGAAGAGAAAGGTAGAAACCCATTTTTCAAGAGGAGAAGAGGACCATAGGGAACAAAGATAAAATAACTACAAAGCCTAAATAAGAAGCAAACTGTATATGCAGAACTCAGTTTTCCTTTCATCCCAGCTCATTCCCTACTATTTAGTTGATCGTATTTTGAAAGTTGGGAATGAATCTCTTGCTTTTGGTCTTGATGCAGTCTGAATTAAAGTCAACCCAAGAAGCCTACTAAGTCCAGCAAAAGTTAAATCAACTCCTATCCCGAGGACACCAAGGAGATTACATTGTTTGACTTTTCCAGATCCCTCCTTTCTACCCCAACATTATATTTTAGTTACACCAAACCATTGCTTATGTGTTCACTACATACCAATCTATTTTATACCGCTACTCTTTTTAAAGATAAAGTTCTCTATTCCAGGAATTCCCGTTAGTCCCATTCCTACACAGGGAGCTATGATTGATTTGCCAAAACCAACATTAGATGTCACTTCCTCTCTCAAGCATTTTCTATGCCACTTGTCCCTATTTCTATTGACAGAGTAAATCATCTTCCCCTCAGAATGTTGTACAAATTGGTAACATTTCACAGTGCATGATGGTGGGGGGGGGGTTATGATGGTGAGGTATACAAGTGACTAAGTAGATTATAGTATGCTAAGGTAGATATAAATGGTAATCAATAATTATAATAAATTATGATGATTGTGAAAATACAGTTCACAATGATGGATGAAAAGATGAGGCAGTGATGGATGAATCACATTCAAAAAGTGTTGTCAAATCAATGAGTATTTTTCTGGATGGATTTTCAAATGGTTTTCCCAAAGGCTCTGACTACACTCTACCTCACTTACCTTTTTCTGTAGTTGTCTTGAGTGAGACAAATGGCGTGAGTACTTTGATTCGCCAAACCCATTTGGACTGCTAATGTGATGGATAACAGGATTAAAATTAAAAAATGTTTCAACAAGTTGAATAGGTGGATGAAATTTAACTTGTGGAATGGGTACTGGATACTCTCCTAAATTGCTGATGGAATTGTAAATTGACTGCCCCACTTTTTTTTGAAAGTTGGTAATATGTCTCAAAAGTGTTTAAAAAAATGCATAACCTTTGAATCAAATGTTTTACATCTAAGGATATATTCAAACAATCGGACATGCTGTTTAATTTTTAGATTTTATATACATGACTGTTCATTACATGCAAAATGGTAAAAATGGGAAACTGACCACATGTCAGTGATATATATACACATACATATGTATATATATACACATATATAAAGTATATCAAATATGACATACTTCAAAAATCATGTTATAAACAGTATGTAACTACAAGAGATATACTGTGCAGAACTGAGAGACAAAAAGTAAAATATAGGATCATTTGAACAATGTTTTATAAAGTATATTATATTTGCATGTATATACGTATATATATTCGCACTGTATGTTATAATTGCATATACAACTCAGAGGTCATCCAGGAGCACATTGGCTCTCAGAGAACAAAACCATCCCGCAAATTCCCGCTCATTCCCAAGGGTTCAAGCATTCCTGATCCAGCACCTAAATTTATGGATGGTGTCATTTTTAGGCTTCATCATCCCAAGTGAAATGTGCCATCCTTTAATCAGTTTCCACAAAATACCCACTCACACAAACAAATTACGTGTTGATTGAATTCACTGAAGACAAGGGGGTGTCAGTTTCCAGGGAGGCGGTGCACTGCAGTGCACTTGAGCTTCCATCACTTCTCTTGGTCTCCACTTCACACTGCCTCACCCCTCCCCGTCCTCTCACCCCTGTCCTAACCAGCCCCCCCTGGTGCCTTCGTGCCATTTGATAGCCAAACCCTGCCTAGGGGTCAACCTCCACCTCAAGATCAACAAATACAGTTATATATGTTTTAGTTACAGTCATAATTCATTTTCAACTAATTACATATATTTGCATAGATGAAAGACGGGATGGAAGTATACAAAAATATTAATAGCAGTTCATTCTTAGTGGTAGATTTAAAAGTGATTTTACTTTTATTATTTATCTGTAATTTCTAACCTTTCAAAAATGAGCAAGTGTTACTTTTTCATAAAGAAAAAGAGTTTTTTTTAAGTGGAATTGTTTGTCTCACAATATGGTGAATTCTCCAAAATTAGAGACTAGATCATAATTTTGGGGGCTATTTTAGAGATAGTGGTATAGGAAGGCCCTTCTAACTAGAATTTTATGATTCAAGGGTTGTTGCTAAGATAAAATGTTATAATGATAATGAGAGTACTTTGAAAAGTACAAATCTCCATAAAATTATGGTATTATTTTGATGCTTTGTAGTGCAATGATAAGTACAATTGCTGGTACTGAATAGACTAGAAACTTCTAGAATAGGATGGAACAGAAGTGTCAGAATGGACAGTGGTTGAAATCCCAAAATTCATGTTTTGAAAGACATCCTATCTCTTCTTCATTCCTTTCCTTTCCTTTTTTTCCTGATTCTATCCTTCATTTTATCCTAGGGAAATAGAAGAAAAGAAGGGGTCATTGAAGCTTCATCTCATTATCATAGTAAATCCATGGATTTAAATAAGCAACTATTGTCATATGATGTTTTAGTTACACCTACAACAATAGAGACATCTAATCTTTTATTAAATCTTCCAGAATTTCTAATCTAATCCTTTAACTGTGCATAGTAGTTAATAAAAAGCAAATTAATTCATAAATAGAAATTAAGGAAAGCAGAGTTTATACATAGGAAGATTGGTAAATATTTGAAGTTAGAAAAGTAGTCAGCTCTTTTTCAATTGGTCCACCAAAGTTTAAAATCTAACAAATTTATATTCCTTGCTCAGTAGACCTGAAAGTATTAGGAAGTCTTTTAAATCGTGATGGGCTCTTGTTTGTTTTGTTTTGTGTTTTACAGCTGTCTAAGAGATTTTAAACAGGGGTTAGGTTGTAGGAAAAATCACAGGAAAAAAATCCTTAAAAATATGAGGTCCCTGTCATCATTTTCAAGGAGTGTCATCCATGAATATAAAACATACTTTCACCTCCATGAAACCTTAGCATTAAGATTATTGCACATTTTATTGGCCTTTCCTAGGCTCTGAAACTAGAAATTCATCTGCCTCTAACCTTTCCACCCAAGTCGACTTCATACATAAGTAAAGAGCAAGTTGAAATTACAGGGAGCTGTAAAGAAATCGAAGTTCTCCGCTTTCTTCTTTCAAAACCAATATTAAAATATATGAGGTACAATTGTCAAACTAAAAAAATTGCCAGATGATTCATAAGGAATGAGTGGCCGGCAGGCTAGCCAGACTACTCCCTTGCATTACCGATTTTTAACGGGTCTTTGGGAAGGAAGATGGTTATTTCCCATGAAAGTCAGACAGCAATGGAGGTGGGGTGGGGGTGGGGCTAGTGGGCAAAGAGGAGAAAGAATGGCCAGATGCTGAACACAAATGGAAGATAATGCCACTCAGCACAGCATGTTCAGATGTTAAATTTTTCAGTAAACAGCTTGTAAATGAAACCCCAAAGAACTCAATTTCCCCTCCTCTAGTTCCTTATCTCTCCCACCTGCCCCCATCTTCTCATCTCCCCAAGGAGAAACGGGCGTATCTGTCAGGCATCCTTTTAACTTGTCAGGGACTGAACTCTAGCTGAGGCAGCCAGATATTATAGCTAAATGGATTTACACATTTGAGGGTGAATATCTGCTTCAGTTCACTGAGGCATGGCATTGATGTCTCATTTGTTGCTCATATGTCACAGCAGCATTGATTATTGTAACCAGTCAGTGCAGAAAGCAGGGATTTGGGGTGAGAATGTGATCCTGTCCTAGCTGATTTGGCCAACAGGCACTGTTTCTCTCTGAAAGATCCTGGATCAGCATCTACTTGACCTATGCAATAGAGATGTAGCATGAATTTGGAAAGAGAGCAAAGGGAATATGAAATCGTGTTCCTATTCTTCAGAAATTCCAACACCATTTCTATGAGCACCATCATGAATAAGGTTTGAGGCTTTCACTTGCTGATTGCACTGTATTGGGCACCGTTCATTGGCTTCTCCATTCATTCATCATTTATTGGGGTTGTTTATAAAGTTCTAGCAAATGTCCTTTAAGGCTTTGATTCTTACACGAACATAAAAACTGAACTGAACATATTCTATAGTGGGGAACTGGGAAAGGGGTTATTTTGCTGGAATTGGGCATTGTCAGGGTGCATTGTCAGAAGTTCTTATTGTATGAAAGCCAGACAGACCTAATGGGAGAGATGGTTAAAGTATATTGTGGTAAATGACCAGTGCCAGCTTTGGAACAATGGCATAAGAATGGGTGTAGGCAGGAAAAGTCCTTTACTCTTGGGAATCTTATTAGTTAAGAAAATCACTTCAAGAGAAAATAAAGTTGATGTGCATCTTATTACAGACACATTCACTGACTATCAGTATGAGGGATGATTTGAGCAGAACATTGTATGGCATTAATTAAAGCATTTTGTGACCTAGACTGTCAGGAAAGACATGCATAACTGTTGTCTCGATAAACTGAACAAGCAGCATTAAATAAAACAGATAGTGCCATGAGTGATTTAAAGAAAAGAAAAAAGAAATGGAAGTCCAGTCCCCCACTGTTTGTGGGTCAATAAGTAATCCTAACACATAGGGAACAGAGCCCTTCTCCATTCCAGCATGGCGATTATTGTAGATGTGAGATTAGACATCAGTAACTAGAACAACACTAGAGATGATCCATGGAATGACACCAACAAACCCCAAAGTCAACTTCAGAATCAGCTGTGAGTAACTGATCCCACAGCTGGTGGCAGGAGAGGAACTGCAGGGTCAGCAAGAGTGGAAATCACTGACCAGAGAATGCTTCAGAAGGGAACATAGCTAACATCAGCAACATGTGTTTCTAAACTCTGGCTCTGCAGTAGAGTCACCTAGGGAGCTTTTTAAAAACCACTGATGCCTGAGCCCTGCTGTCAGGAATCCAGATTCAGTTGATCTGGCATGAAATCCTGTCATCAGTGGTCAGAATTTTCAGGGGTTCCAACGCGCAGCCAAGGTTAAGAACTACCACCACAACTCAAAGCGGGGCTGGATAGATTGGTTCCAGCAGTTAAGACAATGGGCCCTGGAGCTAAGACTAAGGCTGTAATGACCCACACCCTCCCACTTGAAGGCACTCCTCCAGGTTGTGGTAGCTTGAGAAATATAATTTATACATAAAAGATCAAACTGATAAACCTAATATGTCTCCAGCCAGGATATTGGCTCAAAAAAATCAAATCATATTTTGTCCTAAAATCCAAAACAAGTCTTAGGATATATATATTCAACATATATGTATATATACAGTAATATATGGTAAATAATATTATATAATGAATTTATATCGTCATTGAATATATATATTCAGTGAAATGACATTGACACATTCTTAGTAAATTGATCAAGAAATTGGCTATTTCATTTCAATGAAGCTAAAATTGTGGTCAAGAAGAATTTTAAGAGAATTTTTAAAGGCAAGTGAGAGTCTGTGAGTAGAGAAAGAGGAACATTCCAGACACAAGGCACAGACATCTGACAATGAGAATTTGAATGATTAAAGGGAATATTTAACAGTTTGGCTTTAATTTCTTCTTCTTTTGGAAATATCCTCTTTTCTAGGGTGATTCTTTTCACTATTATTTAAAAGCTGTGTATCTCTTAAAGAGATGCCTCATCTGTAAGGTGGAAAACACTAAAACCATGAACAAGTATACCATAGACTTCCTCTGTAGGACTAAATCAATACTTTTGGGATCTTTTTACATTAATTTATTTTCTCATTGTCAAGAATTGAAAATTATTGGGCATCTTCTGCACATGCAGGATAAACCTAAATGTAGTTAAAATTTTGTCACTTTTCTGTCATTTGATCTTTAAACATATTTAAAATAACTTCAAAAGATGATTGGGTATCCATTCAGAATAGAGATGAGGATGAGCAACATTACAATAAAGAAAGCTTGACAGAAGTCTGATTGTTGTGTCGCACATTACCTTCACAATGTCCATATGAGGTTTACATGAACTTTAATGTTCCCATTTCAGAGAGTGAGAAACTAAAGACAAGGAAATCTCAGTGACTCTCCTAAAGACGCACAATGGATCAAGAATAAAACATTAATACACTGTCTTTCATATGAATGTCAATGTTGGGTTTAGAAGACTATTAGATCACAGGAATATCCATCTAGAATGACGTCTATCTCCCAGCTTTGCTGTTTACCCTGTGTGTGATTTGACTACATTGTTGAACTTTAGGGTCTTCATCTCTAACATGCAGATAGTACTTATTACATAACATTGTTGTGAAGTTTCAGTGAGAAGAGTATGTAAAGTGCCAAGTGTAATAAGTACTTAAAAAATAGAAGTTATGACTGATCTTAATAATTGTATTTTTGTGATTAACAGGATCCAATTTATGTCTAAGTAGACAGGTTCCCAGACCAGAAATAACACACCTTTAAAAGGTGGTAGTAGAATAAGCTTTCTGAAGGTATGCCTCATATTTTTGTTTTGAATGATTGAGTGAATATACTATGACATGCTACAGGGGGGAATTCTTTTAGTTCTCACATAACCCTAGCTGGAAGTTGGAATATGAGAGTCAAAGAGGAAGACGTTGTTATTGCTATCTCCTGCCAAGAGACAGCAGGGTGGTTGTATTGGGAGTTCGAGGCTTAAAGAGAAAAGCAGAATCAAAGAGGAGAGTGCTAGAAAGTTTCTTAAAGACCTTCTGGTACAAATATCTTTTTTTTTTTATTCTGACAGATGGAAACTCTGAGAGTTAGTTAAAAGATATATCTAAAATCCCACTGTTATTTCATAGTATAGACAGGGCCAGAACCCAGATCTCCAGATTTTCCATCATTCTTTCAACTAAATCATTCTTCCCTTTCTATAATTTTCGTCTATTATTAAATTGCTTTCTAACCTTAGCATTTCTAAGTTAAATTATTCACCATCTTGCAGCTTTACTTTATATATCTTACCTTTCAAAATTTTATATACCTTGTCTATCCTATGAAAACTTAGGGCCTCTGTGTGGGGATCAGTTTATCACTATGAAAGGGCCTGAGATGACAGGGTCAAGCCAGTCCCACCAGAAGAAATATGAAATGCAGAGACCAGGGCATGAAACTTCCGGGTCATATTTTAATCATAAATTCCAATGAAATTACATCATAATTTTTTACAGGTAACAAGATATTGGAGAATAACTAAAGCAGATATGCTCTAGAGGTTTCAGTAAGTCTATTCATTCTCCACCACCAAGCGTATAAGAGGTGATAAATTTTGATTTAATATGAAAATGGGAATTAGGAGATATGGGACCACAAATCAAGTACCATTATTTAGAAATGAAGAAAAATGTAATACATTTTAATATTACTTGATAGCCTACAAATTAATTTTCCAAATCCTGTATGTGTTCCTCAATTCCTATGAGGTAGGCAGTGCTATCTTCATCAGAGAGGTTCAGTGATTTACCGAAAGGTACACAGCTCCATGTTAGCAATCCAGCACCTAGAGTGTGGTGTGACTCCCAGCATGGTGTTGTTTCTAACATGATACTACCTAATTTCCCCAAAATTATTTGGAGTAGTTTGTTTTCTGGGCTAAAAAATAAATAAAAGAAACTGAAATACACGCAGGGCTTTGAGATTTTAAGAAATTATTTCCTGTAGCACTTTCAACATAAACTGTGTAGAGAGAGTGCAAAGAGGAAACCACAATTGGAAAAGAATCTTTAAAGGTCAACTGGTTTGAGAGGGCAGCCAAGGAAGCCATCTCAATTTTAGTGTGTTCTTGATATATGGCTCTAAATACAATCTGAAAAAACTAACCTAATATCTTTCTGACCCAGAGTTGACCCAAACTCAATCCTAACTTGCAGAAGAAGGAAAGCTGAAGTTGAAAGTTTGAGGCCATCAATCTCGTAGCGTATCTTAGATGGAAAACCTCAGCAAACTAGCCAAGAAAAGGATTACTGATCAAAAGTGAAGGAAAACAAATAAGGGGCAGGAATATTTTAGCTGCACATAAAAAAGGAGTGTGAATTTAAACATGCTAAAGATCCTTCACATTTGCAAACATTCTGTGTATATGAACTGCTTATGTATACACACACACACATACTTAGTAATTTCTTTTCTTCTTTTCTTTTGCACCCAAGATGTGCTGAAATTGATCTGGAAACCCATTGTAGGAAAAAGGATGGAATAGTGAGGAATGGTCAACCACAAAAAAATCTAAGAGGAAAAAATGTTACTGTGTTAGAGTTTTCCAGAGAAACAGAACCAGTAGGATGAATATATGTATGTATGTATACATAACTACTTTATATATATATATTTAGAGAGAAAGATTGATTTATTATAAGGAATTGACTCACTGGCTCACATGACTATGGAGGCTGGTAAATCCCAAGACCTAGAAGGCAAGTTGGCAAGCCTTAGACCCAGGAGAGCTGGTGGTTTAGTTGTAGTCTGAAGGCCAGCAGCCTGGAGACCCAGAAAGAGCTGATGTTTCAGTTTGAGTACTTGGGAAAAGTCAGCCTTTTTGTACCATTGAGGCCTTCAATTGATTGGACAAGGGGCACCTACATTGTGGAAGGCAATCTGCTTTACTCAGTCCACCAACTTAAATGCTCATCTCATCCAAAAAACACCCTCCAGAAACACCCAGAATCATGTTTGACCAAATATCTGGATACTCCGTGGCCCAGTAAGCTGATACATAAAATCACAGTGACTAGAAGAGACCAATGTTATAAGTACATAGAATTTATAAGGTCAAGTGAATGTGGCCCTTCAATATTATTTATTTTGGGGAAAAAATGCTCACTCCAATAATGTGGTAAAAATATTTGTATGATGACCTTAAGTCAGGTGTCTTTGCAAAGCACAAGGGCGTCCAAGAAGAGAAACCCCAAATTAAGTTCAGGTTACAGGAAAGATCAAGTGGGTATGGAATCCAGTTGTCTTGAACCAAGACTGGAAAGAAGACAGAGGGGAAGCTCTTCACCTCTGCTCAGGCTCGGGGCACGTATGTGGAAGGTTTTGTATCGCCATAGGAATGTGTGTGTATTTGTGTGTGTGTGTGTGTGTGTGTGTGTGTGTGTGTGTGTGAAAACTGACTCCTGCATTTTTTCTTGATTATTCCTCCACTGGCGGATGAGGCAAACATAAAGTGGAATCTAGGGTTGCTCTACCTTTAGAACAGTCTCGACAATTGCCATTTGTTGGAAAAAGCACTGAATTCTAAAACACAGGTAGAGAATGTGTCTGATTTTGTGAAAAGCTTTTCTGTAATTAGCACTTTGTAAGAGAAGCTGAGCAGGTAAAAATCAAAACAAACAAAAATGTAAGAAGGCTTTAGAAGTGGTTAGCTAAGCGTAATTTTCAAGAGTTTAATTTTAAACTCCTGACATAATACACATAGGAGTTTTCTTATATTTCCCCCCATATTTTCTGTTTTATACAATAAGGTACTGAATATACTTCACCATTAAACACCCAATATGAATACCACAATATATAGTTACATTTCAAAACACTTTCGGATCCATTAATGTCCTTGATTTTTACAAAATATCTCTGACGTTGGTAGAATAGGTGTCTCATCTCCAATTTACAGATGGAAAAACTGAGGCACAATTCAGGATAATGACTTTCCTAATGTTACACAAAAACTGAGTGGCAGATCTGGAAAGGGATTAAACTTTAACTTTTGTACCACAATACCATAAATATCATCATGATTTTCCCATGATTTCTGTATAGATCATTCCACTCTTTTTTAAAAAAATTGTTGTTTAAGGGGAGGTGATATATGTTTTTCCCCTTTCCTTTTTGCATGGGCTGAACAACTCAATTGTATCTGGATCAGAGGGACTACCATTTTGCAGTGGTCTGGCATCTTCCTTTCTCCCCGTGCCTGAGATGAAAGCCCGATGCATTTGCTCGGCTCAGCTCTTCTATTGCGTGAGCAATGAAGAAAACATTACCCTAATCACGCTCAATGTGTGCTATCTCCAGTCACAGCTGTTGTGTAGTCTTTCCAAGCTCAGCCGTTAAGGAGTCTTACCAATGACAGAGCCCACAGAGAGCGGTAACGCCAGACACTTGCCCTCCATAACATCCATTTCTACTTTTCTAGCTAATTCCAGGAAAGATAGCCTGTCGGGCAAGGTTTCACAGTTCATAACTCTCCTTTTATTGTCACTTTCTCCCCTCCTTTTGAGGGGGAGTTTGTGAGCCAACTCCCAAACATAGCCCTTGGAGCAAAAGATTAAGCATGGCTTGGAGTCAGCCTCTTTATCGAGCGAACCCATAGAGTAAAAAGCAAGCCTCAAAAAGACAGATCTGCTCTGGCAACTGGTCCACCAGTGAAGATGGCTGTAGGAAAAGCAACTGGTATCAGAGACTACAAATGGTAAACTATTCTGGCTGCCTCGGAAACACAACAATTTAGAGTTGTCTTCTCTTGTTTAGTAAAGGAATTGGAACTGATTGTTAGTGAGCTTTGATGATCACACTCCTGACCTGCTATGGGGAGGGTTGGAGTTTTCTGGAAGTGCAAATGGATGATGAGAATGCCAGATCTTTATTAAAAACTTAGTTTACAAAACACACTCACTTCTGTTAACTCTTTTGGAGATATAAAAGCAAAAATATGAGTTTTCAGTCAGAAATCTCAGATCAAATCCCAACTCTGCTCTTTACAAATTGTATTATCTAGAACAAATTTTAACGCTCTTTAAACTCAAGTTCTGTACCTATAAATTGGAGGATGATCATGCTTACCTTCCTAAGTCATTGTTTGGATTAAAATCTATATGCAATTTAAGTGTTATGTAGAATACGCACATTTCATAGAATATAGAGCCTGTCTCATGATATGGTGGCTATTACTGCTTCTCACAAGAGCCATGGGATTTAGGAAGATTATCATTTTACCAATGAAAACACAGAGGCTCAGATTTCAGTGACTTGTCCAAGAGCACAGAGCTGAAAGAAAAAACCAAGACCTAAACACATCACTCAAATGTAAAATAGTTAGTTCTGTCATTCCAGAAATTCAGAAACTGGACAGATAACCCCAAATTAAAAGGAGTCTCCACTTCTTTACCTTGGCTTTTTTCTCTGAATTGCATGAGATTTTAGTTCTGACTGACTGTGTTTCCTATTAACGAGGTACATTAGAGAATGATGATGTGATTGATCTTGTGTAGCAGAAGCAGGAAAACCTGGGGGAGGAGGGCGCAGGAATGAAATGCATCCTGCATTCTCTTAAATTACTTCATAGAACGAGCTTAAGACAGATGAATAGAGACATGGCTCTCAGACCGAGAAAAACATGTGAGAAAGAACTGAATATATCTGCCTAAAGAGGGGGATATGGGCATGATATGTGGTTCATCTATCTGAATCAGTAGGAGGAATGAGGTGAATTAGATAGAAAAAAACTAGAAATAGTTATTTGCATCTGTACTTTAGACCTAATTAGCTTTTGTACGGCCTTGCTACCATGCATTGACAAGCTGATAAAGGACAGGCTGTTATGAAACTATTACATTCTTATACCACACTTTCTGAAGGGTTAGACCCTTTCAGCATATCAAGATAGAGATTTCTGGAGAGAATCACTGCTGGATCCAGTGGGCTAACGGAACCTATTTCTTAGTTCTGCCCTCATGGATACTTAAGGTGCCCCTGCAGCCATGTTGCAGTCTTATCCTCTTATATCCAAGTATGCTAAGAGCCCTCACAATGTGCCAGGCTCTGGGAAGCACTTTACATCCTCACAACAACCCTAGCAGGTAATACTAATGCTATCACCATAATGAAATGATGAAAGTGAAGCACAGAGAAGTTAAGCAATTTGCCTAGTATCACACAGCTAGAAAACAATGTTGGAACTCTCATGCACATTCTTGTATCCAATACAATATATCCCAGGCGAATTCTTCTCAAACTATCTAAGGCCAAAGACTGGTGCTCTTTTGTTTTATAACGTGTTGTGAGCAAACAATTTTATAAACTACATTGAAAAATCGGTTAGTGGAAAAATTAAATTAAAAAGACCTCCAAAATAGAACTCTAATTTTTAAATTATCACTAGACTCAACATGCACAGAATTACTCTGTAAATTGCTATGAAAGTTTCCAAGTACTTTATCAATGCTTGCCCTCACTTTCTTTATGTACCATGATGCACTAGTGGTTGCCTAACCACTGAGTTGCACTGCTCCGGGTTTAGCTGGCTGACCTAGGCTGGGGCACTTTGGTCAGCGAAATGAGTGAAGTTGGCTGCTTTGCAACAAGGTTAACTCTGATGCCATGAATCCTTAGGCCTGTGTTCTCTAATCAGCTAAGTCAACCAGTCATCTCCCATGATTGAGAAATTAACAGATGGGGGGACCCTTTAGAACTGAAATTAGGGTTTATCCCAGGCTGTAGTGAAGAGAGTTGAGTGTTCTAGTGCATTGTTATAAAATACATTTTGCAAAACTTCCCTTTCTTTGAGAACCAGCAATCTTCTTTCCCACAATTGCTCCTGTATCTTAATATGAATTTCTCATTCCCTGCTGTTTTCTCATGACCAAAGTATTTGGCACATTTTCTGAAAAATAATAGGGATCCAATAAATGTTTGTGACTGAAAATTCACATTTATTTCAACAAATGCTTTTTGAATTAAATTTTCCGGTGTGAATGACGCTATATAGGTACTACATGAGTCTGAAATGATTATAGGCTCCCTAGCTGGAGGTTTAGTACTGAAGGGAAAATATTACAGACAAACATCCTAAGTGATGGTTTATTCAAATGAAGTAGGGGAGATCAAGAAGGAAAGAGTTAAATTCAAAAGTGTTTACCACTTTGCTTTATTAAAAAATTCAAATATTTTAATATCCATGCTATAAACTTAATGTTCTTGTTATTATAACTTGGAGGCTTTAAGTAGTGCGTGATTGCTCACACAATAAAGGCTGTCTTCATAATAAAGTTTTGTCTAAATGTCTTTAAATCAAGAGTGCCAAGTTTCATGTTAGTCTTCAAAAATACAATTAGTCATTATTTTTCTAACAATTCCTAAACATGAGTCACATATAATGACAGCATGCAGTTTGTCACATGCGGAGATCAATAAATCAGTCTCAGCACCTATTAAATGCTGAGAGTTTCCCTGGTACCGCTGGGAAGGGAGGAGAAGAAGAGTAAAAGGGAATATAAAGTTGAGTTCTCCTCAAGCAGCGCAGCTTTTAGTTGGGAAAATATGAAGTTAAAAGGCAATAGTCATTGCCCTTTTGCAAAGCAAGACTCTGTTCAAACCCCCTCCCTGACCCATCCATCCTGTAAGACCCACCCTCCCACCTATGCACCCTGTAAGCCTCATGAAATTAGACAATGAAAGAAGAATGCCTAGGCTTTCATTAAATGTTACATTGCTCAGTCCCGTCTACAAGGCTTGAGGGGATCCGAGCACGGTGAATGCTACACAACCATTGCCAGTAGTTTTTCTGTTCCTCACCATGAGAATTTTAAATTTATCAGAAACTTTAGAGATCTTTAGCCTAACTTGCCTCCTAGAGAAGAGGGGACTTTTAATCAGCTTCTGAAAGGAAATGTACCTGACCCTTCTTCTCCCTCTTAGCTGCTTTTTCTTTGAATATAAGGTGACTGGCGGGGTTTAGGATGTCTTTAGGTCCATAAAACACTGCAGTCTACATTTCCTCCCACCACCCACACCAAATTAAAGCCATAAAATCACCTCCTTTTAGAGTTAGGCTTTAACCTAGTGTACGTATCAGAGGTATAACAATCTCACCCTATTTCTCACAACCATTAAAACACTTGATAAAATTCTATGCCTCTTGGAACAATAGGCATATTTCTGAACCTTCCCTTTTCTTCAAGGAATGTACGAATTCCTCTCTAGTTTTGTTTCTGAGATATTTGCCTTTGTCTTTTCAGCATATCTTCCACCACTTGGAACAAATTCGCTGTTATCATCTGTGTAGATGCCTCTTACTTCAAGCCAGTCTCATTCGTGACATGGTGATGTCCCTGAAGAAGAGGAGAGACAAAGAAAGAATATAATACTGTGATAACTAAACAGAATAGGAAAGGTACATAAAAATTTATTCCACAACAGACACATTTTAATGTGGCTACACTTTAAAGAAGATAGGAGAACGATAGCTCCCGATAAAGCTGGTTGGGAAATGAATTATTCAGGGTAGGCTAGGCTACGCTGTGATAATACATACACTCCCAAATCTTAGTAGAGATAAAAATAGCTTATGTTTTTCCTTCTTTGAAGATAAGTATGAAAGTCCCTGGCAATTACCTGCCAAGTAGTGACTCAGGGATCCAGGCTCTTTCCAACATTATGGCACCATTATCACCCAGGGCAGACTTTCTTGGAGTCCAGGAAAAATTTAAGACCTAAGGATGTAAGGCATCCATGAATGTAAAAATTAACTTCTCTCTTATGCATCCAGAATCTACTAACTAGGTACCATCTTGGAAAGAACTGAGGAAATAGTCATGCAAATAATTTTCCGTGGGCCTTAACTTGTTCACAGAACCTCAACTGAAAGGGTGCATTCGGGTCTCCTTGGAGTCTTCCACTGGATCCTCTGTATCTTACCATCAAGAGAGAAGAACGCCGAGAATTTCTTGCAACATGCTATGTTCCAGCCAGGGAGTGGCTACTCCCTGTTTTCTATTGATATAGAATATTTTTATTCTATTTCTATTCTACTTTCTATTGCCCAGAAAGCCCCTGCCTAAGTGCAAGAAGTCCAGGAAATGGAATCTTCCTGTGTTCCCAGGAAGCAGAAATGGTTCTTTTGAGCATCTAGCCAGTCTCTGCCGTGGGAGCCACGTAGGCAGCACTGTAAGGCTTTATCTTACACATCATTTCTTCCTGGTGGACCATCTGATAATTTATGTAATGTATCTAATTAATTTGTGTAATGCACTTTAAATGATGCCTGGAACATAGTAAGTGCTATGAGAGTCTTCTATTATTATTGTTATTATTAATGTTATCACCGTCAGCAGTGCTATTGTTACCATTAGTATCTGACATGAACAATATGCCATTAGAGATGTTCTTCAAAAGGCTTTATTCCTTGAGAAGGAGGGAAGTTCCTACAGGTACCATCTAGTCCTCCTCAATTAGTCTGTGTCCTGGAATTGTTCACCAGTTTATCTAATTCTCAACTTAGAACACAGGGAGAGCTTATCTCTAAGAGAGGGATACTATGTCACCAGGGGAGATGCTCTCTGGTAGCTCGAAGCCTTCAGCAGCTGTGACAACAGAGGTCCCAGCCCAGAGTCTCAATGGCAGATGCCAACAGCTGGGACACCAGGCAGGGGGAGTAGGGCCCTCCAGACCAAGTGCTGGGTGCAGGTGCGTGGTATGGGCTTGGGCAGGCCAGGGAAGAAGGAGGAAAAAGCGTCACAAGCAAACTAGAGTAAGTGGCGCATTATAGACTACCTTCACCTGCATCACAGCTCTTCCAGCGCTCTTTCCACTTCCCAGAGCCTTTCGTAAAAGTTTTTGTTTAGCCCTTCTCAGTCAATGAAATTTCATTGTCCCACTAAAATGTCTAATTCCCCAAGGGAACCTTTCCTACAAGCTTTCGTGCACTCTGGTTAACTCCCCAAACCTTCAATCTCAAGTGCCAGCCATGTGCTACTAACTACTGAGCAGGGACCTCCCAGGGCCACACAGAATAGCCTTTTATTGCTTACTGCTCTTAACAACCCCCACCTCTTCCCCAAGAAAGACAGAAAAAAAACATTTCTACATCTTTAATGCTCAAAGGCTGAGAAGGCTGGAAAGGTTAAAGACAGAAAGATCATCTCACCTTATTGGATTTATACTCCACTTTTTTTTTTCTGAGTTCCAGTTACTCTGTAGTCATGGATTTTGTTAACACTCAAAGTGTCCCCATTTGACAGGAGACTAAAGACTAGGAAGAACTGGTTTATAATCCACCTTCCATCCAGAAAAGACAGTGGATACATTTTTGGAGACCAGGCATCCTCTTGGGCACTTGTGGGTGTGTTTCTGCCTGGGAGACAAATGTGATGGTCCATTTCCTATGACAGCTGCAATTTCCTAATGGGCTGTTCTTTCTCCTGGTCCCTAATTAAATTTCACTCATCCTTCAAGACTGAAAGCAAACGCCTCCTCCACCTTCTTCCTTTAGCCCTCTTGCAACATTCATGGCACTTGTCTCTTTCCTCAAGTAGGCTCGAGCCCCATGCAGCATTAGGAAGCTTTCGGGAATAAGCTTTGTGTCTGATTCATTTCTGTATACCTCATAGTGATTAGCACAAATTAAAAGCTTAATAAATATTTTGAGATGACTGAAGCTCATGTCAGCAGTACCGCCTGAAATGAGAGTGAACAATCAGATCCAGAATGTAGATTTATCACAGGATAAAAGGTGAATTTGAAAGAAAGCTCTAGGATGGATATGAAATTCAAATAGAATTATGTTTTGATCTTCATCATGCAAATCATAATGAAGAAAGTTACAGATTTCTATTGTAAAGTATTTGTTTAGGCATCACAATATAGAGAGAAGCGTTTAATTTTTGTCTCTCTGTCCTCAATTTACCCAAACATCCTATTAGTCCTACTCTATAGATTATTAGTAATAGCTGAGGGTCTTAACTCCAATAGCACCTAAAGTTTATCAAGTGGATAAAACAAGACACAGGTATGAGAGAGGATGGAGGTACACACAGCCTTCCATGTATGTGTTTAAAGCCAGGCCTTTTCCTCCACGTTAACAAATGTCACAACAAAATTTCAGTGACTCCTCATTAGATGCAGATATTAGATGCTAAGCATTTCAGGATGCGCAACAATGAATAAGTCTCATCCAGAGGACTGGATGAATAAGATAAAAAATCATATTAGGTGGCTTTTGGGAGAGACCTTTAGAAGTAGAGTAAAATTTGACTGCATAATGAAGTGATTAGAGGTAGAGAACAGTTAACAAAGGGGCCAGGAACAAAGAAACTAAGCACAGAACGAAAGGATTTTTGTCATTCCCAAGAATTTTTGTGACAAAATAGTCTTGCCATTTGGTTTAATATATTTGAATCTGTAGTCTTTCTTCAACTTTATTCAGACATTATTTTCTTTTGTTAACTCTGTAAGTGAGACTGCATGAGGGATGCACACGCATGTGCATGTGTGTGTAGGTATGTATTGCAATGCCTTTCACGGTTTTAACCTAAGACTGGTAATGGCCCTGCCCAGGAATCATTAGCTTCAAGAACGTGGTTGGGTTTTTGTCTTGTTTTTCAGCTCTCACCATCTCTATCTTGAGAGAATTTTTTTGTTTTGTTTTGAATAATCATTATTGTCTCTCCCTTTGACTTCTGTGTGATTTGGGGATTAACATCTGTTTGGTTTGCTCTCAAACTTCACTTCTAACCTTTCCTTTGGATTTTTACTCTGAGCCTTAGCTCCCTAATCCACTGTCATACAAAACTGGGAAACCAGGAAGAAAATTATCACACAGTTAAAAATCAAATACCAATTAACAAGGAAAAGATAACATTTGGAACATATAAATTCAGGACTGAAATTATTTTCTTTATTTAATTGAAAAATTTCTGGTACAAAACAAACATTTTTATTATACAGGCATATATATCTTCCACACATAACCAAAACTTTCCTGTGCTGACCCTATTATATTCAAGATAGGGAATGAAAGTAAACAAAAAACTATTCGTTTTTGCAATGGAGGTATAAACAGAACTATAGTTTGTAGTTATTTCCCAGTTTATTCTCAGTTCTCCAATCTCTGGCGGTATAAATATGGATGCATTATGAAATCATTCCTAATAAACTGTGATATGTTTCAAATCCATGCCAATCCTGCCCTCTATCACAGCTGTGCTGTTTAACATGCCTAAACGAAGGAAATCAGTGTCTGATTCATTCCTATTTGGTCTCCTTTGCAACCTGAATTTAAATATTAATCATGATGATGATGGTACATTATAATTATTAAAATATACAAAACTCACAGCAACCATCTACAGAAATTCTATTTCTTCCAGAACTGCTCCTTCCTTCAGGTCATATAGCCTACTGCCTTGCCATCTGTTATCATCCTTTTCCTTCATTGCCTCATCCCCCTGTCATTTTTCCAAGCTCCTGTACCTTCATTCTTTGCCAGACATTTAACATGAGGCCCTCACAAAGAAAACAAGTTTAAGAGAGAAGAAAAATCCTGCGATTTCATAAAAAGGGTGGTTGTTTTCTGCACTTAGCTAGAAAAATTAATTTTCTCTGTGCACCCACTCCAGTGTTGCCTGCTTTAGCAGATAAGCTTCTTGGGAGCAGGGACCATGTTTTTCTTAATTAGGTACAGGGTTTTTTAAAGCTTTTCATCCTGGACCAAGGTCTCAAGGTCCCTATAGGTGCTCAACAAATATTAAACAGAGGCAATCATTGTCTAATGGCATTTATTAAGCATCCCCTTGCACATTCTGCTGTTCAGAGAAAAGTTTAACAGTCAAAAGTCCTGCCAGCTAGGAATTTATGCTGGAAAATGGACAGCACCGATGCAGCTTTACATTAAACTGATTGATAGAATGAAGGAAACATTTCACGTTGTGTCCATATACACAAAGAATTAACATTGTTTTCTTAAGTAAATGTTCACACTCTTTATTTTGGTTGGTTTTCAATCAAATCAACTATTATTCGAGTACTGAGTCTCCAGTCCTGTAACAAGTTCAGAGAAATATAGAACATACTCCTTATATAAGAGACCTCACAATCTATTCATAGTTACTTAAAGGTCTACATTTGTAAACAGTTAACTGTATGCATAAATACTGTGGCACGATGCAGTAAAAGTCATGTGAATAAATGGTTTAAGAAGGGGTTAGGGTTTGAGTGGTCTTGGCGAATGTTGAGTGGATTTTTGCAACTGTCCTTTATTAGACCTAAACATATTATTTTTAATGCCCCTAATGTAACTGAGAATTTCAATCAGATACTCACCATCTCACCCTCATCCAGTATCTACAACATCATCTTAACTATAACTATCAAATGTAGTAATTCCTGATAGTATTCTTTCAAAGCTAGAAAGGACAAATTCATATGCCCAGAGTGGCATTAGCTTTCATGGTGACTTTGGCACTTTATGAACAGAAAAACCATTTACGTGGTACCATAGCCTTTAAATCATTAAATAATCAAAAAGTCATGAGTAAACTAACAAAGATTCATGTCCAAAATACATTTCCTACTGGGTTATGATTTTACAGATATATATAGTAAGTGAGGGAAAATATTTTCAGATATTTTCCCAAGGCTTTAATGTATGAATTGATTACTAGAAATTAACAAAAGCATTCATTCACTCAGTCATTTAATTACTTGCTGAACACAGACTATATGCCATGCAATGTCCTTTGTACTTTGTATACATTGTCGAACAAAACAGACCCAATCTTCACCTTTATGGAGCTTTCACTCTGATTGGAGAAGCAAATAGAGCAGGAAAGGGCAATGGAGAATGCTGACGTGGGATTGCAACTTTAAGTAGAGTGGTCAGAGAAGGCCTCCCTGAGAAACTGACATCTAAGCACTGAAGTGAAGACAGTGAGGGACCTAATCACATGAACAGATGAGAGAACAATCCTCTGGGATGAGGCAAACGTGTGAGATAGGGGAGCACGCCTGGCACATCAGAAGAACTCACTACAAGAAACCAGTGAGACCAGAGCAGAGTAAATAAAAATTTAAATAGTGGGAGCCAGTAGAAGGTTAGTGAACAGAGTAGGATGACGGGGCAGAGGAGGGCTACGAAAGGATGGGTCCAGGTCCCATAGCCTGTGTAGCTCTCCAGCTGTTTACTCTGGGTGGAAGGGGATGCCTTTGAAGGTTTTGCTTACCAGTGCAATATAAACTGACTTAGGATTTAACACAATAACTCGGCCCTTGTGTCAAAAATAGACTTTAGAAAGACAAAGATGGAAGTAGGGAGACGTACTCGGAGGCTAGTGAACCTAGTTACATAATAGATGATGTTGACACAGACAAGGGTGGGAGCAGTGGAGGTGGTAAGAAGTAATAACTATTTGTATCTATTTTGAAGGTGGAGTTAACAGGATTTGCTGATGAGGGAGAGAGAGATCGATCAAGTCATTAAGGATGACTCCACATTTTTTGGCCCAGGGAACTAGAAGAATCAATTGCAATTCAATGAAATGGGAGAGAAGAGAGAGGTAGAGTCTTGACCGAAAGATCAGGGCCTCCATATTGGATATAATCAAGGTGAGATGCCTGGTATACAGCAAAAAGAAGATGGCATTAGGCAGGTGGACGTATGAGTCTAGAGTTCAAGGAAGAGAGACAGTCTGGAAACATACACATGGGTGCCAGTAGCATACATGCAACATTTAAAGCCACGAGGCTTGATGAAATCACCAGAGGAGTGATTGTTAACAGAGAATAAATTCAACATAAAAAAAAAAAAATGTGTGGTTAAGTGATATATTACTTAGACTGTCTGAACTCCAGTTCCTCAACTGGAACAGAAGCTAGTCAACATGATTTTTACAAATGCTAACATGTTATAGTCTGGTCTAATTTTTTTAAGAATTGGTAATTTACTGTCAAAATAATTTATATGTAAAATTATTTTGTTTTTAGGTATTTTCTTAACTTTTGGGGGAAATTAGACAATAATGAGCGTTTCTGATGTAGGCACAAAAATAAGGTTTTAGTCTAAAACAAGGAGAGATTACCATGAAATTTCAAACTAAATACCAAAATTACAAGAGGCCCCCATTGCATCTGGAAGGCATATGATAACTTTAATTATCTTCCAAAAGAGTTGTTTCTATTTCATCTTATTTTCTATGGATAGATTAAGGTATATAAAGTAGATGCATAGTTAAGTTTTGTAGTAGGTGTAGGTTGAACAGAAATTTATACAAAGAAGCAGCTAGCTGGTTGGAAAAATGGTTTCCATAACTATTTCCGACATCTCACCCTGAATTGCTAAGGTGTCTCTGTGGAATTTTGTCCTTATTTGAATCATGCAGTCCCTCTGTAGAGTGTCCCCTTAATTAAAAACTATTTTATTTAAGTAATTGGAGAGAGATCCTGGGAATGAAAGCATTAAAATTAAAATTCTTTTTTCATTACACGTATGTTTCTATGAGCAAATGCGTGTATATCTAGCACTCCCTGGTTCACATATATAGATTTTCTTTTTAGGCACAATAACAGCTCATCTGTAAAATATTCAAAGAAAATATCTGGCATCAACAGCCTGCATTTTGGACACTTGACTTTTTTGAGTTATAATGGATAAAATTAATTATTTTCTAGAAAAATCTTAGATTACCCTGCTGGTAATCACCTTGACTTACTCCTTTTTGCTTTGCTCTGTGAAATCAAAGCTAGTACAGCTTTTAAATGAAAAAGTGTGAAGTTTTATCAGGAAAGACTTGCATGTAAAGTGTGAGCTCCATTACAAAGTGATTACTAAGACGGCGAGCAGAAGTACTAGGCCATTTTCCATTTCCCAAGCTTAAAACAAACAGAATTTCCTCTCACTCATGTTGCTTTAGTAGGAACAGACTAAAGAGTATAGTAAAATCAATAATATCATTTGAGAAGCAGTAGTTTATGCTAGAATGAGCACAGTATTTGGAGTGAAAAAATGAGAATTAAATTCTGACTTGGTCTCTTATATCCTATGTGTCTGAACTAGTTACTTAATCTTCAGGAGCATCAGTCTTACCATCTGGAACCCAGAAGGGCTATTGGCAAGCCAGAATAATATATATAAGAAAGTACTCCCCACAGAGTAGTCAGTCACTATCTTACTCCCTCAATTTGTAACATATTGCATTCAAATTTTAACATTCTTATAAAAGATATACATTGTTATAACATTGGGGGTTTTTGTATTCATAAACTTATACAAGGGTAGAATGTATCTATTTACCTAATTATCATCTTATTGTAATATTTTCATTAATAGTACCAAAGAATTAGTGAGTTTTACATTTGGATTTCTACATTTAGCTTAAAGTGTTTCATAAAAATTGCACTATGATGCTGCATTAAAAAGGAAAGTCATTGTGTATGCAGAGGAGCAGAGAAACAGATCTTTATGGTATAAATTCCTGGTATAAAAATATACTTGACAGGACATAAAAAGAGAAGACACCCACAAATAAGCAAAGCTATGTATCCTTGTCATTGAGACACATGCAAAATGATTGACTGTCACGTGTTAGGCAAAGCAATTAAAACCAGTGGAAATTGCCAGATATCTTGGAATAGATCAGAGAATTTTCAAAGTCAGGAGAGATTATATGAACAAGTCATGACTCATGAAAAAGTATCTCTCAGCTGTTGAATATCTATCTTCAAATGCTTTCCGACTGACTTTCAAGTCTGTTTAAATTCTATAGAAATTTAATTCAATCAAGGCAAAAACAAAATTACTTTGACACTAAGTCTTGAAGTATTGCATCAGGATTAAAAGTTATCTAGAAGTCAAAGACTATGATAAGTCAAGTTCCCTGTTGATACTTTACTTTCTTGCAGAGGACAAAATGTGATTAAAAAATAAACTCTGAATACAAAGAGATCTGAGACAAAAAGTTTGTTGTCCATCTGTGGAAGAAAGTAAAGTATAATTGCATTGATAAATGCATACTATTTTTGTTGATTGGCTAAAAAAAAGAAAAAAATCACAATATTTCTTTCCTTCCACAAACAAAAGTTATGATACTATCAAATGTGGTAATTTAGAAATAACATAAATGATTTCTATATAGAATGATAAAATTTTAAACAATATTTTTCTTTCTAAATCTTTAAGTATTCCCAATGAAAATGAACAAAAGATTCTACAAATAAAGTAAGTCTTCTTAGCAGAAACTTATAATCATGATGAGTTAGTGGGATGCAATACCAAGGATGAACCATAGACAACAAATGCATCCAAAATCTCATTGGCTTGCAACAATGAACATTAACATCTTGCTCTTGAGTATGAAAGTTGGCCATGGAAGTTCCACTTAAGGTGTGGATTAGGTTCAGCTACTCTATAAATTTTTCATTCCAGGACCCAAGCTAAAGAAACACATCCTATCTGGGGTGTCCGGTTTTCATTGTCAAAGGTTTGGAGTACAGTATGATAACTCCAAAGCTTCTACTTGGAACTGGGGCACATTCCTTTCGTCAAAGTAAGTCATATGACCAAGTCCAAATCAGAGGGACAGGAAGTATCATCCAGTCCAGTCAAACAGGGGGAGAACAATGTATTTGATTAGCAAAATCTACCACAGTCTTCCCTTTTAATCAGAAATATTCCCCTGATCCAAAATATAAACTAAAATCACCTTATCCTCAATGAAGAAACCCCAAAGTTTCATTCAAATATGCCATCAGGCTCAAAATCCAGGACCTCAGGATACTCCCTTTATTGTTTCCAGATATAGGTTCTCTTGATCCAGAGACCTCTGACCTAAAATGACAAGTTATCTCCTCCCACAACACCCAGCATGCAATGTTGGAACTGAAAGAGGATACCTGTAAGGCATACTTTGAGAAAGGGTAAGAATGGGAGACACATGGCAATCATGGATCCACAGCTATTCTGAAACCCAGCAGGATGAACTTTGCAAGCTCTCTCATCCAGGTGGCAGAAAACTAACTAGTCACCATTCTCACCCCGGGAGTATTTCCTGTCAAATTAATATACAGAAACCTCATTAAATTGGAATTGGGAGGTCTCACTCTCTATGACAATTGCAGAGTACAAAAGGAAGAAGAAAGACTTCTTGTTTGGCAAGAAGCTCAGCCAATGAAAGACTGTCACAGCTCAGCCAATGAAAAGGCACTACATCTAGAACTCTGTTTACAAGACCCCACCCAACTTCCTCTTCTCCTTTATAAAAGAGTTTCTCCTTCCTTGCTGCTTGGGGCTGGCACTTGGTTTGCCATGGTTGCAGACCCACGGTTGCAATTCTTTGCTGATACTGAATAAACCCATTCTAGTTGAAGAAATAGCTGGCTGTCTATTTATTTAAAGTCAACACTCGTTTCATTCTGCTCTGTTGGCTCTTAACTCTGCCCTTGGAAATTTCTTCCTTTTTCATTTTTCTCCTTGGGCACATCCAAAAAGGGCATTAGAAAATATTCACTGCAGGGTGGGGGAGTAGCATTCTCAACCTGCTTTCTGTCTAAATCTGGGATCCCAAGGATCTTTTACATCTCAAAAAGTCACAGTACCTTTTAGTCTAGACTGAAAATGCATTTATCAAAAACTTTGTGCTTTCTGTTTATTTGTTTTGGTTTGATTTATTTTTATCTATTTTATTCCTTCAGCTCCACACTCCCATGTCCTCATCCACAATTCTTTGCAAGATATGACTCTTAGTTCGTAACTTTTGAGTTTCTTGGGTGTCCGTGAGAACATGTCCTTAAGCATCTCTTACAAGACTCATTTTGACCACCTGAAAGGATAATCTGGGGTCAAATTAATCAATCAGTGGATTTAGCACAAGGTGCAATCATCAGCTCTTATTAGATCTTTGCCCTGAGGTCGAGTCTTGGTGTGGATTTCTCCAGGCCTTTCTCTCTCAAAGTTGTTCTCAATTTTATCTTTGACTGGTTGGCAAGAAGAGAGAACCGCATCATTCAAACCTGCAAGTGACAACACTTACCGATTTTCTCTTTTTCCTCTCATTCTTAATTTCAAACAGGTTAATCTTTTTTGTTTTTCTTTGAGCTAATGTCATTTTTTTGTAGAACCTTTTCAAATACTATCAGTAACAGTCAACTCCCCTACCAACATTCTCTCTTCCTACTGAAGCAACCAAAGGTATGAGTTTATCAGATATTTTGACTGCTTTTGAGATATTGCAAGAGGCAATTTAATCAACTGTTTTCTTTCTGTAGTACATGGATTGTCTTTTTTCCAGCCTTGTATAACAGTTCCCTTGCATTCATTGTCCTGCCGGAAATCCAATGACATATATTTAAGCTTAGTTTTGTTATTGGGCTTTTTTTTTCTAACAGCATCTTTCCCTTCCTGGTACTGAATACTGTTAGTTAACTTTGTTACAGTAACAAATAGTTCCCAGACCTCAATGCCTTATAATAGCAAACATTTACTTCATGCTCACAGATTTGCAGTGATTCTGTTCTAAGTTTGGGGTTGGGTTCAGGTCTGTTAAACATGCTTGTTTTCCAGGATCTGGAATAAAGGAGCACCAGTTACCTGGGGCATGCTCTTCTCATGCTCAAGTGCAGGAGTATCGGAGAACAAGAGCCTAAGGAAATAGGACAAGGACATTTAAACAGCCTCTGTGCCAGCGTGTCATGTCTTTGCAATAACCAGAGGAAGACGTGGCCAAGCCCAAGATTACTTGGACAGGCGGCTATAATCCTCCGAGAGATGGGGATCAACCAGAAATGAATACGTAGTAAATAATAATGCAATTCACCACAGCCAGGCAGTAATTAATAGCTGCTCTTGAAAAATTGTGTCGAGTATGCATCTTCATATAGAAGGCAACACTATTTGCCCTCAGGATAAACCACAATTCAAGTTTGCTTCTCACAAAATAATTAGGAATTCTGGCAAGAGACTTTCAAAGCAGGTGCTAGTGCTATAGAAACAGATCAGTGTCTTATATACATTGTTTCTGCCTAAAGGACAGGGAAATCCTATACCCAGAAGACCTATGCATACCACAAAGTAGGATTCTTTAATGGGACAACTTAAGGGAGAGTCAGTCCTAATCAAGACCCAAGATTTATTTCATTTGATCAAAAAAAAGTTTAAATTATTATATTTTTGGGGGAAGGATGTAGACATGATACGCTCTCCAGGTCTCCACAGTAGCCAACAATTCTTACTATATTAAAATGCCATCAGCTTCAAATATTTGCTTTACCTGCTTGGCCTCTAAACGCAATGCAGTTTCTCAAGTTCTGCGAGGACAGCCAGTCTGGCCGCGGATCTCACTCTACTCTCCATTCGGCCAGGGGCAAAGGCCACATAATTGGAATTCTTGTTGGCTGCCAGGAAAATGGAGATTTTCCCCAAAGCTGAGGAAATACTTTCCAGCTCAGAAAAATTAGTCAAATATAGACCCTCACTCACAAAACTATTGAAAGAAAAATTATGAGAATGGAGCTTGGAAATCAACACACAAGAATTAGTCATTAAGGAAACAGAGTTAACACAAGAAACATAAAATAAATATAAACTAAGTACAATTTTTTCCCAGTTTTATTGAGAAATAATTGAGATATATTGTTGTATAAGTTTAAGGTGTACGGCATGATGGTTTCATTTACATGTTTTGTGAAATGATTACCAGAATAGGTGTCGTTAACATTCATCATCATATATAGCTTCAATAAAAAGAAAACATTTTTCCTTGTAAAACTAAGTACAATTTTAATTCTTAGCTTTAAGATAATGGAATAGGAAGGAAAATGAAAGCACGAAAGAGAGAGTGAGAAAGAGAGGGAGGGAGGAAGAGAAAGAGAAGAGAGAGAAAGGATGAAAATGCTATGAAAGGGTAGTAATCAAAGTTACCGGAAATTAAATTCTGGAAATTATGATTGCAACAATAAAATAAATGGAAAGACTAAAATGCAGAATGTTACAGATTACACACATTTAAATAGGTAAATTTAAATTAGTTTGTAGAATGATCAAGCCAAAGTATTCTTTCAGATTGCCAGGATAAGATTTAAAAGGATAAAAATTATGAGATTAAAAAAAAAAAACTTGAGGTATAGAATATTCCTGTTGAACAAGCAATATCCCTTTTAAACAAGGAAGATGGTTATGATATCTAGTAAACTGTGTGGCAAACATACCAGACAATCAGAACAGATAGCAGGCCAATCAGAAAGGAAGTCACATTGTACCCCATACTGACAGTTAGCACAGCTTTAATAGGAGACTGGAGTAGAAAAGAGAAAGGGAAAAGAGGGAAACATATTAAAGTGCTTAGGAAATAAAATTTTAATTTTGTTAGTCAGTAAGGAATAAATGGGTTTCAGAATTCTAAACTGTCATATGCTTGCTGGAATACAATAAATCAGTGTTGTCAAAGTTCTGAGGAATTATGATAATGATGACGATAATGATGATAATTAGTATTCCTTATAATTATTTTATTCCTTAATTCTATATTCAGGCAGTATCTCTAACAATTTTAGTCTTCAACTAGAAATGAAGTCTCCTCTCCTATTGATTAGGCTTGGTAGCCACCTAGATTCTTCCCCACCAAGACAGTACATTCAAATCCTAGTGTACTACCACTTTAGTGGATTCTTGCTTATCATACACTAAAAGTACACTATAGCACACTATAGTATAGTAGCCTACACTTTGTTTATACACAGCCATCAAAGAAAACAAATTATTTAGAGAAATATGTGAACTATATTGCAGGCAATCCTAGGATTTTCACAGGGAAGTCCTTGTTGCTGCCTAATCCCGAATCCTCCTTTTCCCTCACTCTTCAGGTAGCTAAAGTTGGCCTTCCTATCTGGCTTTTTATTTTGTTATGGTCCCTAGGCAATGTCTCCTATATTGCTCTGTAGGGTGGCCGTCACATCCTACTGCCATGACTGCCCATGCCAGGCTCTCAGAATGTCACAAAAGCTGAAGAACCCTAAATTGAAACTTGTGGCAGAGGGGAATTTGCTGTATCTTTGAGATCAGAAATGAAGATGCTTTTTTCCTAAGACACATGGTGTCAAGCAGGTGGGAGATGATCAGTTAATACGTGTTCAAAAAAAATTGAAACATTAAATCAAATTTCTCTCACTATAAAAACCAGAAGATTCTTTCTTGGCCTTCTTATTGCTTATGACTTTGTTTTCCCAGCAGAGGGGAACCGTGTGGTTTAGTAGAAGGGGCCTGCCTTTTCAAATAATAAAGACCTAAATTTGAGCATGGCTGTCTTATCAGTTGTATAACTTAGAAATTGTATTGCTGTCTCAGAATTTCAATCTCCTTCTTATATAAAATGTGAATAACGCATACCTTTCAGACTTATTGGAAGAATCTGTAAAAAAGACCTGGTTCTTAGAAAATCATATCTTTTTAAAATTATTTTACGTCAAAGGACTCTGGATTTTCCCCACAGTTAGAGTGGTTCAGAGGAAGATTTCTACGGACGGGAACACTATTCCTGTTTTGGGAGCCTGGTCAACAGAAAGATTTGTGAGCTGACCGATGGGCCAATTTGTAGCCTGGATGAATTATATTCAAATAACTTCACCACATCTCTTCAGATAACTGTTTATAAGGTTACAAGTTCATCAAGATCCTTCCCTGTGTAATCGAAGCTGATTGGTTTGAACTGTGTTAACTTTTAGCAAACACCAGGCTGCCAGGGGTCCCACAAAGCTGATTGCAGTTCTGCTCCTCTGCCCTCTGCTTCCTTCTAATCCTGACAACTCAAGGTGGCAGGGAGTGTTTCTGGGCAGCTAAAGCTCTTGGGGTTGTGATCAAGTCTGGGAAAGGGAGAATCTCCTGGAGTGGCAATTTTTCTCCCTCCCAGGAATTAGCATACTCACTTGTCCCCTGAAGCTATCTTAAATATTTATAGAAATGTTAAAGATGGGGCTAAAACCACACCATCCCTTTTATGTAGTTTCTGCTACCTCTGATTCTAACATTAAAATTTGAATAAGGTGCTTGTCAGAGAATGGTTGCTCACCTTGTTGGTAAATAAATGTTAATAAAATATTACCTAGAAAAAACTGTGTTGCATAAACCATGATTCATAAGGTCTTCCTACTTTATTTCTTCATGAAATGGTGGAGAGCAATTGCTTCTGTTTTTCTTTTTGGAAAAAATATGTATTGTCTGTGTTTCTGTCCATCTCTTAAGTTGCCTCCAAGTGGAGCAAATTTTCCTAGCCTGACTTTCCCCTGTGACCTCTGGCAGTCATGCAGCAGCCCTGATGACTGACAGAGAGCAATCTGCCCAGCAGCATTTGTCTCATGTGGCCTTGGGTTTCCAGAGGATTATTCTCCTAATCATATCTATTTTCTGTAAGCTCTTTAATCAGCCTTTAATCCTTCCTTCTTCCTTTGCTGGAGCTAATTAAATCCTTTGTGGGAGTGGGCAGGATCCATGATGTCTGCAGGATGGGACCCTTGGGGGTCAGGCCTGGGCTCCCGTGGTGGAAAGGATCAGAGATCCCAGTGCAAAAGTGGGGAGCACTGTTCATTGATCCCAACAGGAGAGCTGAGCTGCCATAATCTTTTGAAGAAGATGAGATTTATCATTCAGGAGAGAAGGTCTTTTCTGACAAAGCATTCAATTCTGGGAATTAAGCAGGAAGCAGGGAAGGGCTCTTGTCTAGCTTGAATCTCTGAAATCATGCTCTTAGTGATTAAAAGATACTGATGATGAATCCAGATCACTGCCACACATCTCACCATGATCGGAAGGTGTTGATGACAAGGCACACCAAAAGGATGCGCAGGGCTTCGGTTCCTCTGTGAATTCTTTCACTGAATCACCCACCCACCCACTGTCTCATTCTTCAGACTTCTTGTATAACAATCAATATAATTCACCCAGCAATTAATCAAGTGCTTCCTGATAGCATTTTACCAGCTTAAAGTATTATTTAGCTGTGGACTCGTATCTGTGTTTTAATCTCTCATTTCTCAGTAACCAGGTCACGCACTCATTTATTTTCTTCCTTGTATTGTTTTGCTAATTACATATAATTTTCCAAGACTTCTATAGGCAAAAAGTTTTCTAACTAGAAAAGCCCAATGAGATGCAATTCAGCATTGCCAGGGCGTCAGTTCCATCCCTCTGCCATTCACGTAGTAGATGAACTTTTGCACAAGTAGGTTTACTTCTTCACAAAGTTCCTACCATGTCCTAGGAAACAAGGATGTCTAAAAAAAGGCTCCTCCTCAAAAAGATTTGGCTCTCCAGTAGAGCAGTGTCATCCAATAGAACTTTCTGAAAGAATGGAAATGTTCTACAATCTGTGCAGTCCAATTAGGTGGCCATTAGTTACATGTGGCAACTGAGCGCTTGAAATGTAGCCAGCGTAACTGCAGAATCGAATTTCTAAATTTATTTAATTGTAATCAATTATAATTCAAATAGCTCTAGTCTGTTGGCCCCTAAAAACTATCATTAGTCCCCACATCAAATAAAAAATGTGTTGTAAAATATTTAGTTTGCAAGTGAAAATAAGGTCTCTATTTTCTTCCCCCACTGGCTGTTTACAATGTAAACAAAACAGCGAGTCATGAAGAAAAGGGAGCTCAAACCAAGACCATTCCATTCTGGGGTTGTAGAGCCTGCTGGAAAAGGGGGAGCCCTGACTGCAAACAGCTAATGAAGCAGCACTGGAATTGCACAGAGCGTAAGGGACGTGAAGATGAAAGAACATAGATTGAGTTGTTCAGTGGTGTGGAGCGCCTGTCTAGAGAATAATTTAACGTTGATGGTTCACTCTAGGGAATAGGGAAGAATGGATAATACCTTGCAAAAAGAAGTGCTTTCGTATAATGGATCCCCATGTCGAAATGGATAAACTAGCTGGTAGCTTTTAACTAGATTGCAGATAAATGGAAATGATTACAGAAAGCCACGCAAATTAGGCAGTAACTATGACATCCTTGCCAACTCCCCACAGACACTTTTGGAAATACATTACCGTCTGAGACAGTTCTGCTCGTTTATTACCTCCTTATTTGTATTCCTCTCCTTCCAGTGTGTGTCACATGGGATGCTTATTTAAAGAAGCAGGACAAGATGATCTGGAGAACTTTTCAGCTCCTGCTGTTAACACCCCACGCAAAGCAGGCATTCCGGTGGCCTTCCTGCAAAGAAGCTGGGGGCAGCTAATGCTCAAGTTTGTCACACTATTCCAGAAGTTCTTAGCAGGAGTTGTTGAAGCTGAGCAAATTACCCTTCTAATTGGGGGCCTCTGTTCTCTCACCTCTGTGCACCTCCAGGACTGGGGTTTTGCCTTGCTTGTGGCTGACGAATCTGAACCTTACTTTGTGCTGAGTGATTGCAAAGATGTAGGCGTTAGTGGTGGGGATGACAAATGGTAACACTGGGAAATTCACTTGGGAAATTGGCATCATGAAACTGTCCATATTACTGAAAGTGAAAAACAGAAGTCAAACACAGCAATGAAGTAAGTAGTACAAAAACCTACAATTGTTCCCTAGATTAATATGTAATGTTGAAGCTTCCTTGAGCACATCAAGAGAAGCACTTTTGGGAAACTCAACTCACGCTTCAGTTCTCAAAAGGCAGGTAGACTATTTTGTGCTAAACCATCTAAATGTATTGGAACATAATTAGAGCTGTTCGGAGTTCTAGGGAACAACCTGTCAATTCTTCCTGGATTTCATTTTTAATTTGCCTCGGGAGCATGGGAGCCACTTCAGAATCTATTTAAATAGAGACAATCTTGCACAGGTAGGAATGTAAATATCCTTCGAAGGCTAAGTAGTGATGCTAAAATAAGCCACTGTAGATATTTACCAACTGGTTTGAGCTACACACTTGAGAAAGTCTGCTCTCTGGGGAGATCATGTTGAATCTTACACTTGCCTAATAATTCTTCCTCATTCCTAAGTATGCTCTCAGTTTCCTTATTTTTAAATTTGTAAAATTTTGGATCTTATAACCAAGCAATTGCCTTCCCAGATATGTACCCAACAGACATATGTGTGTGTGTGTGTGTGTATTTATCAAAAGACATGTACAAGAATGTTCATAGAAGCATCATTTAGAAATGCCCAAATATCTACCAACAGTAGAGGGGATACATACATAGTGGCATATTGATATAATGGAATACTATACAGCAATGAAAAAGAACAATTATGGCTGTACACAGAGGATGAATATTACTGTATCACTAACATAACATTGACAAAAAGAACAAATACATAATAATATGTATTTAAGATTATATATATATGTAGCTAAAAACCAGACAATTTGGGGAGCTAGAAGTCAGAATAGTGGAAGGGGAGACAAGGAACTTTAAACATGAAGTTCTGGGATGTCAGAAATATTTTATTTCTGGATCCGGATTTATACAAGTGTGTTTTGTTTAGAAAAATTTGTTTATCTGTATACTTAACTTATGCAGTATACTGTTTGATATGACACTCAATAAAAATGTAATAAAATAAAACAAGCATGGTTTATATTTTAACTTTTTACTAAAGAAAAAGAAACTGATTTTACATTTTCATTTTTTTACTAAAGATCAAATAATATAAAGGCTTGTTTTTATAATATTTTATTAATATCAAACACAAAATTGAACAAATCGTAGTCATGAATTTTAAGGTAGACATTTTCATGTAACTAGAATCTGTATTAAAAAGTAAAATGAACACAAATATAGTATAATTTTATTCTTCAAAAGGCATATGGATCACTGAAGAGGAATACCCTGTTCTTGCTTAAATGTGGCTCTATTGATAAGTTAATTAGTGACTAATACAGAGTGCTTATTTTATCATATTCATTGGTTCACAGTCTTTGACTTTGGGTAATTTACTTTGTGTCTATATGAAAGGGTAGTCAAAATGAGGGAGAAGAAATAAAATGTAAAGTTAGTTTTGCTCTTTGTAATTAAATATATATCAATAACTAATATAATAATATTTCAAACTAATGAATTTGGTTTAAGGAAATTTTTTTTGTGTGTGAGGAATATTGGCCCTGAATTAATATCTGTTACCAATCTTCCTCTTTTTGCTTGAGGAAGCTTGCTGCTGAGCTAAAATCTATGTCAATCTTCCTCTATTTTATGTGGGATGACACCACAGCATGGCTTGATGAGTGGTACTAGGTCTGTGCCCGGGATGTGAACCTGTGAACCCTGGGCTGCCTAGTGGAGGGTGTGAACTTACCCACTAAACCACCAGCCCAGCCCCTAAGGAAAACCTTTAAAGATATAAATTGGCTATTATGTTGACTACCTGGACATTTCAATAATCTCTGCCACTTTTGTCTTATACAGATAACAACGAACTTCACTGAACTTCGTTCATTAGAGATTTGTGTCCTATACCAAACCTGCCTGGCTCTGTCATTCACCCGATAAATAATTTAACACATCACATAGCCTTTGTATATTTTGATTTCCTGAAGCAAAATGATGCCTGACATCTCTTGTTTTAGTCAATATCTTTATCTTTCTAATTTTTCTTTCCCACTAATTAATTTATTCAATAATTTTTGAATGCCTATTTTATTCTTAGCACTGTGATAACACAAAAAAGTATACAGTATGATAATTTCTCCCAAAGAGTTTACATGAGTTAGGGAAAACCTCGATATGTGATAAATGTTAATATGAATTGAGAAAGATTTCACAAGCACTACGTGAATGAGTTAGATATAGAGGTGGAAAAAGCACATATTCCAAAGACAGGATGGCCAAGACTAAGATAATTATCTCCTTGGCTAGTAAAATGCTGCTAAGGCTAAAACATCAAGGTTTTCCATGAACTGAATTCTTCTTCAGGATTCTGTAAAGATATTTTCCGTCATTCTAGGGTTCAGTTAATAATTTGCTAGTAGTCATTTTAAAGTAAGGGTTTCTTGATCCAAACAATGTGCCAAAACAGGAGTAAAATAAAACAAAAAATACGTTTTAGAAAAACTATAAATGACGCCAACATCAACTGTTCACTTCTTAACTGAGTCCGAATTGTGTTTCTCTTATATTCCTACACTTAACTTCCATTTAGTTAATATGCTCTAGTTTCATATAGGAGAAATCAATTCTTACCATTTTAAGAAAAAGAAAAAGAACTTTCCAGGAGAATCTAAATGGTTCAGAGAGAACTCCCAAGCATAAGGACTGGCTTGGAAGATCAAAAACAAAGACAGCTTCCAGGTCTCAGAATAGGAAGTATAACCATAATCTTTTAGCAAATATACCCCATCAGGACACTTCTACTGCCTCTGTACTACATTGCCAATAAAGCTGGATACTATTGATGCCACTCCAGGACACGTCTGCCACCATTATTGTACCCCACTAGTCCCACAGCCATTAATGTTTGCATCACCTGCTTAAGATTCAAAGTCCTGCGTAAGAGCATCTTGTCAGCCTCAAATAGCCAAGTCTCTGCTGCTGGAGTGACGAGAGAACACCTTGCTCCTCAGGTATTCATGCTGAAAGGCCAGCATTGCCTGCCACCAAAAACAAAAACACAAAGTAGGGAAGCGTTCCCAACCAGGAAAAGTGAATGAGTGCTAAATAGAAAAAACAATGTGTCTGTTTAATAATAAAATGATCCTACATTGTAATTGCTTGTCCCATTTTTCTCTGCTACTGGTCCCTGATCAACTTGACAGTAGAAAGAGCAGCTTTTTGTTGTATCTCCCAGTGCCTTCAGGGATCTTTGAGCTTCAGCACATAATAGAAGCTCAATGAATGTTTGATGGATAGATGGATGAATGAAAACAATTAGAGAATCAGTACAAACCAGAACCTATACTTGCATAATTTTGTAAATCTCTCAAAATATTCTCATTAGTGAATCTGAACCAAATTAGCCTTTGATTTGACTTTACAAATCAATAAGTAAAAGACCACCATTTCAACCAAATTAGTCAGAGGACATAAATATAAAATTCGCAAAGGAGGAAACACAAATCATCGATGCATATATGAAAAATCTGGCCAGTTGCTATTCAACTGCAAAATAAAACAAATATGGAATTCCTTCTGACTCCCAGGAATATAAAGCAGATCTGGGTACACAACATTTATGCAATAACTATTCTATTAATAAATATTCAATTTATTGAATGACTAAATGACACAATTCCACTCTCAACCATAAAATGGACGGAGAATGAATAAATTATCATAGGTAACACTTCAGATGTGTGGTGTGAGGATAAGCACAAACTTTCTGGAAAACAATTTGGTAAAATGTACTAAAAACCTTTAGAAAGTTTAACTATTCACCCAACTATCTGTGTATAAAGTTCGTATTTAAAAATAACCGAAAAGGTACATAAAGATTTACATACAAGGATATTCATTTCCCTGTTATTGATAATAGTAATAAATTGGAAGTTAATTTAAGTGTTAAAAGATTTGGGGATAATGAAAATAATTAAATAATAGGATGGAATATTATGCAACCATTGAAACTCATGTTTAAAATTGATATTTTTCACAATATAATGATCAATGGAATAATGTTTACAATGTAATATTTAGCAGGATACAAATCTGGGTATAAATATTATCCCAATTCTATAATGTAAACACAGACACACATTCAAAGGTTGTTACAAAAAATATGTCAAATATTAAAAAGTAGTTACTAATGAATATGGAGATTTAAATTTGCCCTTTATTGTTTTCTATGTTTTTCAGGTTTTTAGCAATGTGTGCATATTAATGATACAATATCTTTTTATTTCACTTTAATTTCTCTTTCATATTTCAGATCTCAAACTGACTTTATAGTTTTTCTTTCAAATCTTTCCTATCACACCCTTTGTTCCTGATAAATTGATCTATGCTTCTATTCTGTCCTTTAAAAGAAAGGATTTAGGAAGTTCTAGTCTATTATTCTAATACGCAAAAATGAGACACACTTGTCTCAATAACAGTTCTGTTCCTATTCACAGGTTTCCACAGCTGAGCTATGACTTGGACCCTCAACAGCTGACTCCTCCAATGACAACTGTTGGTCTCTTTTTATCTCCATGTACCACCAGCTTCTGAATTGCCATGGCCAGGACCCTCCTTTCATTACTAGCACACCTCCCTGACACTGATGACCACACATAACCACACTTCCTCAGAGTCAACATATAAGCTCTCTAGAAACCATGTTTCACCTGCTAGGAAGTCTGTTCCAACTGAGACCATCTCTAAGCATGCCTCCCACCACAAAGGTGAGAGACAGCTCTAGATTCCATCCCCTCACAGGCTGCTCCATCCAACTGCAGAGGACCAACCAGTGAATAAACTTGGCTTGAAATTTGAAAAAACTCTGAAAAGCCACAAATCTTGCTACTAAATTTGAATTTGGGTAAAGATCATTCTTTCTCTGTGGGCATTTAGTAATTTTCTATAGCAATGTGCTCTATGAGCCCTTTAAGAGGTAATGTAAGAACTTGGACTTTGGATTCAGACTGCCTTGCTTTGAATCCCAGTTCTGCTGCTGGCTGTTTGAGTAATGTCTTAAGCAATTGATTTAACTGTCCAGTGTCTCTGTTTTCCAATTTGTAACGTGGACATAATTAATGGTAACTACTCCATAGAGTCGTTGTAAGGATAAAAGATATGATTACATGTAAAGTGCTTAAAACAGTACATGGAATACAGTGAATGCCACGTAAATTGTAGTTCTTCTACAGGTAGGATTACACAGCCCTCCTTCTTTAGCACAACTTCATAGCTTTAAATAATGACCTGAGGAACTAAGATGTAAAGGGCTCTGAATAATGTCAGGTATCAGAAAAAGACTGAATAGGAATGTACTATTGTTGGAGGAGTTAGAACACTTTGGATAACCTGGGTTGTAGGCAATCTCTGGAAAGAGAATAAAGAGAACCATTAAGGCTGTCTAGAATAGTAAATTAGGGTATTTTCCTGCTCCACCAGGAAAAAACAAGTATATTTCCAACCAGGAAAAAACAAGTATGTTCTCTATTACTCCCCCTTCAACAGGAAGGTCTTGTGGGCTTGATAACCTGGAAACCAGATGGGATCATGGGACTTTAGAGACTTTAAGAGTGAAGAGGCTTTTGATCCACAAACCCAAGGAAGGTCTATGAGTTACATCTATATAGGCCACCTGTGGTGATAAATGAAGCTGTGACTCAGAGGGGTGAAATTATCATCATGTAAAATGATAATTCACTTCTGATTTTCTCTCAGTTCAAGTACTGCTTTTCCAAACATGGAGATATTACTAAGACTAATTCACACTTCCCTTAATTTTTCATTCTTCCACTGCTTGTTCTGTAACTGGTAAGCAATAGACTGCTCAATTTCTGGCTTTCATTAAATCTATCATCCTTTCATTCAGTTTATTTTGCTCATCATCTGCCACAGCATCACTGATATTCAGTGGCAATTTAAATAGATGCGAAATAATTTCCCTGTGCAAATTTACCTGATAATATCACATAAATGACAAAAATTCTTCTTTTACTTTAAGCCTCTATGAACACTATTAGTTATGGTCTACTGGTAGGAAAAAACAAAATGAAGGCTTTGGTCTGTGAAAACTAAAATATCTAGTAATTCTGGCATTACTTTTATAACTTATAAGACATCTTGCTTATTTTCTTAAGTAAGAAGAAAAATGCAATACCCTAAGGGAGAAATTCCTTGAATTTGTAAATCAGTGGGCCCCAGATACCAGTATTTTTAGGAACTGAGAAAGGGTTAGCTATATCAGAGTCAAGGAAAACTGGAGAAAATGCTACGGCAAATCATATTTCTTTATTCTTTAAATTAAATTAGCAGAGAAATTAGGATGAATACTCACGTTCAGTCTCAAACTGTTCTCCAGTCGTTCTTTCAAATAGTTCTTTCAAAACAGCATTTTTTTATAGGAGAATTTGTGGTAGATTAAAGATGGCTCACATACTTTGCTGCTCCTCCCATTGAAAGGTACAACCTATCTCCTCTCCCTTTGAATCTGGGCTGGCCTTAATGACTTGCCTGACCAATAATAATTCTGGGCCTTCTGAAGTTAGGCCAAAAGAAGCCCTACAGTTTCCACCCAAACCTCTAGAAACACTTACTTATGGCCTCCTGGGCTACCAGGCAAAAAGTCTAACTCTTGACCACCATGCTGAAGGGACCACACGGAAAGCCACAGCAACTACACGAAGAGAAGAGAGAGGTGCCTGACTGAGGTTTTCCAGCTGCTAACCTTTGAGTCAGACAAGTTGAGGCCCCAGCCATCATGAAGCCGAAATGAGTCAGCACCACACATCCCACCCGAATTCCAGATTTGTAAGAAAATTAAATGCCCATTGTTCTTTTAAACCAGTAAGTCTCAGGGTTGTTTGTTATTCAGCAATAGCCAACTGGAGCATAATTAATATGTGTACAACCAGCTTCCTTGGCCAAGAAACATGGACATGCCCGGGACACAGTCTAGTGCCAATGACCTGAAGAGCATAAGGACAGTATTTTTGGAGCAATAAAGGGAAGGGGATTTTCCAGCTTAGAATTTTCCCCACTTACAAGGAAATTCTTTATTTGGAGCAGACTCCGAAGTAACAAGAGTTGAACTCACATGCAGTTCAGAATGTCTTTTTCCACCCTCACGCTAGATGCGTATTTCAAGGGATAATCCAGGGTCAGTTATTTTCCTGTGGCTAAGGATGAGCTTCCTAGGGAAGCTGGTCTCTGAACTGCCAGTAAAGACTTGTGGTCCACATTCTTCAACTACTCATTGAGTAGTTTTCCTTTTTCAAAAAGACTTTGTTTATTTTTTATTTCATTTTTACAATAAACAGATATTCTAGATCCAATGCCTATTAATATATTTTAAATCCTTAACACTTCTCTATAATCTTTGCTATGCAGTTAGGAGTTTTATTTTGTTTTTTCTCCCTACAGATTTTCTTCATTACCATTTTGACTTTTGCTTTGAATATATGTTTTTCAACCTTTTATTCACAGTCCTTGGCTGAGGTAACAAAAAATCCCAGAAGCTAGTAGTAAATGCTTGCCAATAAATGACTTTAAAAATATTTTTCTCATAAAAATTGCCTCTGATTCATTTTATTTGGATTAAATCAATAATATCTCTTTTTCCCTTATTTAGAAATAAGATATTCAAGAGTATGGAAAAATGCTGTTAAACGAAAAGGAAAGAGTAGTTTTAATACTATCAGTGTGTATTATATGATCCTGATTGAAATACAGACACTAATACATATACACAAACACAGAAGCGAAAAATAACCACATCATTTTTTTAATTATTTTTTTGAAGATTGATACCTGAGCTAACAACTGTTGTCAATCTTCTTTTTTTTGTTCCTGCTTTTTTCTCCCCCAATCCCCCCAGTACATAGTTGTATATTTTAGTTGTGTCTCTCTCTTGTTGTGGCATGTGGGACGCCGCCTCAACATGGCCTAATGAGTGGTGCCATGTCCCTGCCCAGGATCCGAACCCTGGGCTGCCGAAGCAAAGCACACGAACTTAACCACTTGGCCGTGGGGCTGGCACCCGACATCATTTTTTTAACATTTTGAGTAGTGAGTTTAACTGTAACCTTAAAATTTTCTTTTGCAAGAGATATATATATATATATATTTAATTTCTATAGTTAACTTTTATTTCTTTTATAGCAGGGCAAAAGAACACTTTTTTCTTTTCATTTCATATGTCATACAAAAAATAATGAGTAATATTTGCATAACGCCGTATAGTTTGCAGAACACTTTCACATAATTTTGCTCATTTAGTCTTCACAACAATCCTGTGAGATAAAGTGTTAGCATCTTTGGGTTTGGTTTTTCTGGTACTCTCACTTCGGCTCTCAGCATGAATTTTAGATTGGCGTTCCGTTTTACAAATAAAGAAAGCAGGGCTCAGAAATGTCTTCCATGAAGTGGCAGACACCAAAAAGAAATGCACATCTAACTCCAGAAGCACCAGTGTAACATTCTATGGCCCCAGCTCCCTATCTGCAGCTCATTCCTGAATTCTCAACAGCTGCATCTCCTTTCCCTTTTAGGCCATCTCTTTCTGTTCCTCTCTGAGGCTATCAATTTGTCCAAATCATTTGGCTTGATACCATATGCCTTGAATGCCTGATTCTGGCAGCATTGCTCTCCTTCCAGCATTTCCCACACTCCAGCTCACACTTTCACTGTGGTAACTCCAGATCTCAGCCTATCCCACAGTAGTTCAGTCCATGATACAGATTCAGGCCCTGCTGGCTGAAGAAGTTACTCCAACTTCTGGAATTTGAGTTTTATCACATCAGATGAGAATTATGGACATATTTCCCATTATTTTTGTGAAAGCTTTCTAGTCACTTTAACAGAAAACTCTAAATTATTGAGTAACACCTTGTTAATTCTATATTAAGGGAGCTATGAAAAAAAGAACTTTAAGTATATATTATCTGATATTTTATTTAAGAGCAATAAGATATTTAAGTCAACTAGGGAGAAATAGCTACTTCAAATTCATGCTGTTTTGAATAAAACTGTATCAATTTAACAAGATTTCATTGCACAAAGAAATGCTATTATTACATCTTTGCATACATTATGGGGAGGTGCATGGAATTATGATGGTGATGGGCAAATTTTCATCTTTGTATCAACTGAAGGTTCTGTGACATTTGCCACCATCATCATAAGTTTTGGCGGTTCTTTTTTTCCCCTTGAAGGCAGGTATCCCTTAGCTGTGTGTTTCTATTTTCCCTACCTGCTGTCTGTCCTGGCTGTGACCCTTAAACCAGTCTAAACTGCATAACATCACATACCAAAGCTCATGAAGACAAATTGGGAACATTTACTAGGAGTCAAGTAGTTGTCTTAGAAAGGTCACTTCAAGGATTCTTCCCACTGACGGGGGACTTGGTACCTCTGAAACATTCTACCTTGCTCTTCTGCATTCCCTATGTCTTAAATTTGATGTCTCAAATTGGTCTCTCCAATATCTGGTCTTTAACTTCCTCCTAGGCGCTTTGACTGAGACCTACCTAATTTCTCCTTCTCCTGTGTTGCCACCTGCAGTCATGTGTCTGTGGGAAGCAGGGTTGGATGTTTGTGCTCAAGCTTCTTGAAACCATACTTCAAGCCTGGATATCAGGTTTGTACCGCAGGAGGATCAACTGCACTCCTTCCATAACCTACCCTCCCAGGAAGCATTGAGACATCTGTACTTCAGGTGGGTGCCATGAGGTGAACTTTGGTGCCTGGGCTACTGAATCAAGTCCTACAAGAAAGTTCTCCTATGGGAGAAGGGGAGGAAATGGCTGGTAGCCTCGAGAATTCAACTACATTTCTCCAGTAAATTGGATTTCCATAGACCTTATAGCTTAGAACACACTTTTACAGTCATCATATTAATATTCCTGTAATGTGGGGCATGTTGGCAATATGTTTTCTCTCTCTCTCTCTCTCTCTTTTTTTTTTGCAGGGGAAGATTCACTTTTAGCTAACATCTGCTGCCAATCTTCCTCCTTTTTTTCTTTTGTCCTCCCCACCACCAAAGACATAGTACATAGTTGTGTATAGTTGCAAGTTCTTCTGGTTCTATGTAAGCTGCTGCCATAGCATAGTAACCAACAGACAAACAGTGTGGTTCCACATCTGGGAACTGAGCCCAGGCTGCTGAAGCAGAGTGTGCTGAACTTTAACTGCTATGCCATCAGGGCTGGCTTCGTAATATGTTGTATAGATGAAAAAAATTAACGTTCTGAAGCTTAAGTGACTTGCCTAAAGCCACTTGGATTTTCAGAGTATAGAGTCAGAATATCTTGGCTTGAAGACTGTCTTTACAATTTCCATCATTCCAAGCTTTTGGATTTAGGCCTTGTGGTCTGGGCTAGGGATGAAGACAGAGCCCAGATTCCTGTCAAGATTCCTTAATCCAGGCTTCCTGTGAAGAAAGATGAAAGGCAAAAATGGCTGAGCCAATGGGTCTGTTACTAAAAGGAAATGCCATTTCAGAAGGGTGGAATCATACAGCAGATCGGAAACAAGAGTGGAGAGGTAAGAGTTCATCCAGATGGTCACAGAGGAAGAGTTGAAGAGATGGGATTAGAAGCAGTAGACAAGGGGGAAATGAGGTAGGGAGAAAATGTAAAAGTGCAGTATATTTATATCAAAGACTAATGAGAGACCAATCTCTTAAATTTGGGGTTCCTGGGGAATCTTCACTCTATGTGCAGTGTTGGTACAATCTCTTGGGCTGGATAACCATCCAAGACCATGAAAACACTTTGATGTGGCCATCTCCCTTCCTGCATTTTCTTTCTATGCTTGCAGCTCCTTTGTGCCTTCACTCTTTGTCATTTATACTTACATGTTCTGTCTTACTCTCCTTTCTCCTCTTTACCAGGTGATGGTTTCTGGAGACTAACAGTCAAAGATTTATGAGAACTTGACAAGCAAGGCAATGACAATTCTGAGTCTAAAGCATCATTTATGGATCCTGTTCAAATTTTCACGGTGACAAAATACTACCTGACATTCCTGGAGACTGAATCCTAACCCATGACAAAAGATGATTTGATAAATTTTATACTTTGGTCTCCTCTTCTCTTGTTAATCTATAAATTAACTGAAGGGTCTCTCATCAAGCTGAGAGGTTTGTTCAGTTTATTATAGTCACTTATCTGCTAACCCTGTGCCATTATAACTCAAAGAGATAATTTTTTTAAGTGCCACAAATTTCTTGATTTTGCCTAATTCTTTCCTACCACTATGGTGGCACCGGCAGCAGGAGTACCAAAGATAATCACGATGATTCAGAGAAAGTGCAGTGGACTTGCACAGCCTTGAGTGCTCCATGGCTTCAGCTGTGGATGACTTTAGGTATTTGCCTCAATCCAAAGTATTACAGGCAGCTATTGATTTTGCTTGGCCACAAGGACAAGAACAGCATGAGTAAATCAAATGCCCACATCATGTCTCAATTGCTTCTTAACCAGGAACTCACCCCGACCTCCTCCCAAAAAGATGTTTCCTGGTTGAGTAGGGAAAACCTACACTACTCCTGTGTTTCTCCTTTACTTTCACGCTACTATCACATGCACAACACTTCTGACACCAGATGCTTGGAGTTTCCTTATACCAAGCAATTCTGTGACACTTGCTGGGTGTTCTATATTTTAACTCAATTCTGACACTACCTCCATATAGTGTCAGATCCCACAGGTTAAAGGCTCAGTCCCACAAGACTGCCCTCCCAACCCACTTCAGATGTCAATCACAAGTCAGTTGTTACTTGTGCTTCTGACCAGTCAGCTATAGATCAGGGGTTCCTATGACACTCTCCTAGTATTCAATTAATTTGCTAGAGTGACTCACAGAACTCAGGAAAACAGTTTACTTACTGTTTAGCAATTTATTATAAAAAGATGTGATAAAAGATACACATGAATATCCAAATAGAAGAGATGAATAGGGCAAGGTATGTGGGAATGGGTGCTGAGCTTCCATGCCCTCTCTGCGCATTCCATTCTCGAGCACCTCTATGTGTTCAGCAACATGGAAGCTCTTGGAACCCCGTACTTAGAGGATTTTTATCGAGGTTTTATCACATAAGCATGATCAATCATGAACTCTGTTTCCAGCCCCTCTCCCCTCTCTGGAGAAAATTCAAGCTTCTCATCATAGCTTGATCTTTCTGGTGACCAGTCCCCATCCACGAGCCTACTAAGAGTGACTTTATTAGAACAAAAGACACAGCTGTCATCTAGGAAATTCCAAGGTATTTAGGAACTCTGTGTCTGGAACTGGGGTCAAGTGCCAAATATTAGAACAAAAGTTGCTCCTAGTGCTCTGATCACTTAGGAAATTATCAGGCTTTTAAGACTTCTGTGCCAGGAACCCAGGGCAGAGACCAATATACATTTTTGCTGTTATCTCACACCAGCGCCCTAGACTTCATTCATGTAGGAGCTCATTTGCCTCAACTTCTGATGGAGGTATGAGCAATTGTAACCAGGCTTGAAGGGAAGCTATAAGAATAACTCCAATGAGTCAAAGCCCTGGAAAATTTACCGCCAACAATCCTTCCCCAAATGAGGAGGAGCTCACTAAACCTACATATAAAACGCTGCATAGCCAGATGCACGTCATGGAAGTTGGCGCTGTTTTTCTCCCTTTTTTACCCTTTGATTCACTGTGGTCTCTGATTCGGTTGGTTTGGACTGCAATCATGCATACCCAAGTGTCTGGTTTTCTTTCACTGATGCATCGAAAAGCCGTAATATTTGTTTCATCTTTTTACTTTTGCAAACAAAACCTCTCAAATTTACTGCAGGGATTTGCTCTATTTTATGCCACTTTTTGTTTCTTTATTTTTCCCCTTCCATCCTGGCTGGTTAGAATTGGCAGCTGCTTGGCCTATTCCCAGGAGAAAATCCTGCAAGGCTAATGATGCTGGTAGGGGTTCCATTCACTGCATGAAAATGTCAAACAAGGTACTTAGGAAGTGGAATTGGCTAAAGAATGTGGCTGTAAGTTATTATTTAGAGTGCGGGGGGGGAGGGAGGTAGATCTGCCAATTCTTTGCATTTAAATGTCATTCTTGTCTGTTTCATGGAGTTTTATGTCAGATTGAATATAACTGAGATTCAGCTAGTATGAGTTAATGGAGCTACTTCTACTATAAATACCTTTCTCCCCTTGTTTTCAGAGGTTATATGAAAATCTGGGCAGTTTGATGAGAAATCAGTATTTTTACACCTTACACACACACACACACACTCCATGTAGTCACATATCATTAGCAGTATGATTTATGTGGTAATCAGATTGTGGGCACTGCCCCAGCAAAATTATTCCATAAGTATTCATCCAGAAGACGTGCGTTCTTCCACCACATCATCTTGCACAGAATTAGTCTCTGTCTCTTTTGCCTTCTCTTCCTCCTTGCGCTCTCCCTTCCTCTATAGAAAATCGTCATCAATATACCAATCTCTTTTTTTATGTATGAAGATAATGAGTCTTGTTGGTCCTTATTATGGACTGAATTGTGTTCCCTCAAAATGCATATATTGAAGCCCAAGCCCCAATGTGACTGTATTTGGAGGTAGGGAGTTTAGGAGTTAATTAAGGTTAAATGAGGTCAGAAGTGTGGCGCCCTAATTCCATAGGACTAGTGTCCTTGTAAGAAGAGGAAGAGATGTCGGAAACTTCTCACTCTCCGTGCACGCACAGAAGAAAGGCCATGTGAGGACACAGTGAGAAGGTGGCCACCTAGAAGCCAGGAAAAGAAGCTTTGCTAGAAACCAACCCTGCTGGCACCTTGGTCTCAGACTTCAAGCCTCCAGAACTTGTGAGAAAAATAATTTCTGTTGTTTAAACCACCCAACCTGGGGCTGCCCCCGTGGTCGAGTGGTTAAGCTCATGTGCTCCGCTGCAGGCGGCCCAGTGTTTCCTTGGTTCAAATCCTGGGCGAGGACATGGCACTGCTCATCAAACCACGCTGAGGCAGCATCCCACATGCCACAACTAGAAGGACCCACAACGAAGAATATACAACTATGTACTTGGGGGTTTGGGGAGAAAAAGGAAAAATAAAATCTTTAAACCACCCAACCTCTGATATTTTGTTATGGCAACTTAAGCAGACTGATATGGTGCTCAATAGATTGAGTGTTTCTAAATTATCTTCTCTCCTCTTGGAGATGAATGCATTTAATATAAATTGTTGGTACTCTCTCATCTTGCCCTTTTAGTATTATTTTCAATTTTCAAATGTTTCTATACTTTTAAGCTTGATTTTCAAAACACTAGACTTAACAGAAATTATAAAAATAGGACATAGAGTTCCTGTATACTTTTCATCCAGTTTTCCCTAATGTTCACATCGTATATAACCCTAGCAGATTTCCTGAAATCAGACAGATAATGTCGATGTGATAGCACTGAATAATCTATAGACTCTATCCTAGTTTCACAATTTTTCAACTAATGTCTATTTTCTAGTTCTGGATTCAATTCAGGATTCCATATTGCATTTAATTGTTATGTCTTTTTTCTCCAATTTGTCAAAGTTCCAGTTTTTATTTCTCTCTCTCATAATTAACACACTTGGAGAATACTGGTCAGTTGTTTTATACAATATTTTTAAATTTAGATTTGTCTGATATTTTCTCAGGATGAGATTGAGGTTATGAATTTTTGACAAGAATACCACAGAAATGATGTTGTGCCCTTCTCTGTGCTTCCTAACAGGGGGTACATGATGTTAATGTGTCTTATTGTTGGTGGTGTTAATTTTGATCACTTGTCAAAGTAGTATCTGTTAGGTATCTCCACTTTGTAGTTACTATCTTTCCTGTTATAATTAATAAGTATCATGTGGGGGGATGCTTTGAAATTATGCAAATGTCCTTTTTTTCATATTTTTGTCCTCTAATTTTAGTAACCATCACTGATTCTTGCCTACAGCTATTATTACTGCAGTGTTTTCCTAGTGATAATGTTTATTTCCACCATTCCTTTTACATTGCTTAGTTGGAATTCTTCTGTAAGAGAGGCTTTCCCTTCTCCCTAATTTATTCATTCAATTATTTATTTATATCAGTATGGTCTTATGAATATTTATTTCATTCTGGGTGTTATACTCTCTTAGCATGATATTTTGTTGTTGCTCAAGTTGTCCTACATTTGGCCATTGAGAGATCCTTCGGTTGGCTCCTGTGTTCTTTTTGTATACCTCCAATACGTTTTAAGCACTTCCTTACTTCCTGCCACCGTAAGATATTCCAAGATCATCTTACATTTCTCTTGCCGCAGCCTGTAATGAATCATTCTCCAAGGAGCCCTACTTCCTTTCATTGAGGACTGCTCTTTAGAAACACAGATCTTTGCCCTAGATGTGTTCATTGCTACCGGGGTGTCCTTGCTTGTAGATCCTCTCTTTAGACAGAGATAGTAAATGTATATATATTCACATGCACATGGATATAGCCTTGTCCATTTCCTTACCTGTAACTTATTTCCCCAACAGTGAGAAACCTGGGTCTCATTATCTACTATATATTTCCTTATTTTCTCAATCCTGATGCATGCATAAATTAGCTTCAGAATTACTAGCCATATCTCCATGAAAACCAAATTTACTAACAAGAATGCCATGCCACTGAACAGTTCTTTTTGTTGTTATTCTTGCAGCATATAATCAAAGTCTTATTTTCCAAAGTTATTTAGGTCAGTTCTCTTCCTTGCTACCCACTCACTGTGAATATTTTATTCAAGTTACTCAAGCACGATGCAGTCACAGTCATTTGTTACAGTTGGAATTCCATTTGGGATCCCTCTCAACATCCTGGTTGGTTTTAATTGTTTATTTATAGGGCATGTAAAATTTTACCAGAGCTAAACAAAAGGGTATATTTAACGAAGTGCCACTCTCTCCTCATCCCTTCCTTCCTGTTAGCATCCCCATTCTTCCCTGCCCACCCCCATTAGGTAACCTATCTCATTAGTTTCTGGTTTATCCTTCCTCCATTTTGTTTGTATAAATGAGCAGATACGTGCATATTGCTTATGTCTCTTTTTCATATAACGAATGTTATACTCTAGATAATCTTTCATAATTAATTTGCATGTATTTTGATGAGAAAATAGGATACATTCCCCCTCATACAACTGACCTTAGCTTATAAAACTGGGGACTAATACCCTGGACTTTGGTGCCAGGAGAACCTGGGTGTGAACCAAGGTTCAATCGAGAAATAATTGTATTTTGAGAAAATGGCATTTCTAAATTTGTTTCTTTGTCTACAAGATAGAGATAATATTAGCATCTGTATCACAAGGCTGCAGAAGGATTAAATAAGCATTATTTCTAAAACTCAACATACTGCTTGACATTTGGTGACATGCTCAAGAAATGTTAAAAGTGTTAGTAATATTAAGTATACTAGCACAGTAACTATGACTTTGTACTTAGCCAATTGCCTATGACTAGGAATTTTTTTCTGTCATGATTTCTTTCTTTAAATGAAGGCCATCAGTAACTTTGCACACAAACAAATTTTTCCCCAGAGAATTCCATAAAAGGCAGAACTGATCTTACTATTAATTTGGGAGAATGTCCTCAACTCTGCCACACTGAAATTGCAGTTAAACGTATATTTTTAAAAATTTCAAATATTCTGTTTATACTGATCTTCATCTCTTTCATTTTCTACTATAAGAGTCATAAGGCCTCTCTCTGTACCAACTTCATATACTATTTGTGACAACTGAATTTGTAAAGATAAGATCTTGGCGGCTGATATAACTTTTTGTACTAGAAAAGGTAATAGCGAAATACAGTTTGTTAGTTGGTTGCAGGTATGCTGTTGGAGTAATTTTAATAAGTTCTCATATTTAAATATGAATATAAGATGGGTGATCTTGTGCAAACTCATCAGAGTTGGTTTGATGTAGTCTGTGCTGGTAAAATTTTAATTCATTAACATTTATTAAATGCCTACTATGGGTCATGCATATGTTAGGTGCTAGAGGTAAAACAACGAAAAAGAGAGAGCCCTTCCTTCAAGGACTTTGCAGTCTAGTCAGCTCCTAGAAATTATTTGAGTTGGTGGAAAATTGTGTGAAAACTGGACTTCATGTCTTGAACCTTCTTTGACCCAGCCAGAATCCATCTGGACCATTCAGAACTAGTTGGAGCCATTCGGAATGAATTTAGCTAGTTATTGTCAATTAGAACGAATTTTTCAATCCTTCATTCTACAAATATATATCGGGTGAATGTTAGATGGAGGCACTGTTCTAGATGCAGGATCTACCAGAGGAAAGCCCACCCTCAGAGAGCTCACATTCTAAAGGAACAAGGTAATTAGTCAATAAATCAATCAATTCAAATCCCTTAGGTGATAAGAACTATTATGAACAAAATTGATGAAGCATATGGAGAACGAATGAGTTTGACATTTTGTTAATATTGGTTAAGAAAGGCCTAATAACAGAACATCCGAGCAAAGATTTAAGAAGTTGAAGGTGGGTGCTATGTGGTAATCTGGAGAAAGACAGTTCCTAAAGCAAATTCAGAGGTCCAGATTTAGATGTATGCTTGACGTATTTCAGAATGAGCAAGACTTAGCAGGGAGAAAGAAAGTAAATGAGAGTGAAAAAAGGAATAAGGTCAGCATGATAGTGAGTTTCTTCTCTGTAAAGCTATGGGAGGATTTTTAGCAGCTAAGTGTCATGATCGGCTTACAATTTAGAAGGATCCCTTTGACCATTGTGCTGAGAATAGGCTGCAGAGGCATCTTGGTGAAAGCAGGGAAATGAATTAGGGAAGAGATTCAGGCAACTGAGATCCAGACAAGAGATGATGGATTCTTGCACAAGGTTGGGAGCAGTGGAGGTGTTGAGATGGTGGTTTTCTTATAGTATTTTGAATGTAGAACTTACAGAAAAAGTCATGGGAGGTTTGCAGACAGAGAGAGAGGTCAAGGATGAATCCAAAGTTTGGACTTGGGCTTCCATAAAAATCAAGTCTGAATCATTTATTATCTAAGTGTTGCAATAAAGGAGCCATTTTCTCTTGCCTTTTGGAGAAAATCATATTCCATTTCTTGAGATTAAAAAAGGAAATGAGCTGAAATCAAAATGCAGGGAAAGGTACAATGTCTCAAGTGGGTGGAGGCCCATCCCCTGCAGCGCTTGCTTGTTACCTTGCCCAGGAAGACTGAGAAGTGGTGTGGTCTTACTACCTTGCATAACATACAGGAATCCAGGGCTACAGGTCAGAAATGGGGAAAAAGCTGAGGCTAGTTCATTCCTGTGAAGTCCAGTTCAAACCTGAGTCAGTGTGGTTCACTTCCCTATACTGTAAGCTGGTCCACTTCCTGGGTCCTCTTCAGGTCCAGAAATATGCTTTATTCTATAACCACTTCAGAAATTTTACTTTATTGGACTACATATTTCAGGATTTATTTGCAGCTTAAGAACACCATGCTTGAAATTGTACTGTATTTTTCAAAAAATGAGCTTGTGTCCACTGTCCATGAGGTTAGAGCACTTTCTTTAGCTGTAAAGTAGGACAGGAGATTTTGCTACTCAGGTGATGTTCCCACAGTTTAGAAAACTCAGACTTTTTTTTGCCTGTGGTGGAGAAATACCAGATGTATATTCTATCTTATTTCTAGATGTGAAGTTTTCCGGTACTCTTTCATTTTTTGAAGGCCATGGTGGATTTATTTATTGTTTGGAATTATATGGGGTTTTTTTAGTCTGAAGCGTGTTTTTCTTTCCCCTTCACAGTGTGTCAGGTTGCCTACATCTATCCAGGTTCTTAGAAAAATAATAAGACTGAGGAAATGAATTTATGTTGGCTTGGCCCCTACTATACTGCTATATGCATTTTAAATGACCCATAGGAATTATCTGTATTAATAAAATGAATTATTAATTGTGTCTTAGAATTTAATAGTTGAGGCTGATTTCTTAAGTTTATTTTTAGAAAGAAGTTTCATTTAATACTATAGTGGGCACATTCAGATATACTAATCTCAGTTTCAAACTCCACTTTTGGAGAAGGAGGTGTAGTTGCAAATCTTGCTGCAGAACCAAAGGAGGAAGGAATAAATTCAAAGGAGAAGGAGTCTATGCGTCTAATGTGATGCTTAGGCTACATTAGCAGAAGCAGAGAGCAAACCTCAACTTTATTCCTGTGGGTTCTGACAATGCACAAAGCTGGGTAAACCCTATGAACTTGTCAGGGTCTTATGGAAATGACCATGCTTCTTTACACATGGGCTCTATTTGTTCCTTAGAAGCTGCAGGTAAGCAGTACTCACACAAGGATTTGGGGCTGGATTCACAAGGGACTGTGTCCGCTCCTTCTACTTCCCAGGTATGATTGAGCTCATTCAACACAGTTGAACTCAATGATGTTTCAGGAAGGCATTGGAAAGAATCCTGGAGTTAGACTGAGGAAACATAACTAGCATGACAGGTGGCAGGGCACAATAGCTTTCTGAGCCTCAGTTTCCTTATTTGAAAAAAGAAAGGGGAGTTGCAGCAGGTAAGTTTTAAAGCAACTTCCAAATTTGAAATGGAGCGTTTTTTTAAATGTTAGTGTCCTTTAGGAGGTCGCCAACATTTTAAATGATTTTTTTGATAATGAAAAAAAGGGTTATTCATGGACCAATGACAATGTGCACATCTGCGGCCATACTCTTCCTTCAGTGTCAAGTAGAGAAGGTTGTGCAGTGTGTTCAGGACCAATATCAACCCTCTATCTCCAAACCACATCTGACCTGGCATATGGATGATGGTTGCCAGGGATCCGGTCCCACTGCTCTTACACCAGGAAGATGCATTACCCAGTTCTGATTTATATTTGACTCAGGAGCAAATGCCTTTTAGCTCTAGGACCTAATAATTTAAAAAAAGCTCTAAATCCTAAATTTATTGGGATAGATTAAAGTGGATAGTTAGAATATTTCTGTGAATCTCCTTCTGGGAAAAAGAAAAGAATGAAAACATGTTGACTTCAAATAATACCATTTAGGAACACAGTCCCAGATATAGGAACCCTTTTGATCCTAAGAGATTTCTTTTGTAATTTTATTCCTGAGGCTTTGTGGGGTTTGAAATGATCTCACGATCACTTGAGAATCCCCCCTCCAAGCCCAAGTTATAACTGGGGTTCACCTATTGATGGTTAAGAAAGGCAAAGGGGTAGCTGACTACCAGTTAGTTAACACCTAACCACATAGCAGGCATTGTTCTAGTTCTTCTCCATAATTATCCCTGTGATTATGTGCCAGGCTCTGTAATATTCATAGCAAACATATATCTGGTGCTTTCTATGCCAAAGGTAATAAGTTCTTTACACATAATAATTAGGTTAATATTCACAACAACTCTGTAAAGGAAGCCTTATTAGCACCACCTACAGATGAGAAAACTGAGGCACATAATAACTTTTGCAAGGTCACAAACTAATTAGTGGTCAAGCTAAGTTTGGAAACCAACAGCCTAGTACTTTAGTCTCTGCCCTTTACTATGCAAACAGCACATGCATTAGTTTCCTCTATCCTTCTAGCATTCTAATTTAGCAGGAATTATTTTCTAATTTAATATGAACAGACAGAGGAACCAAGAGTTTAGGGAATCTCAACAAGGTTACATAGATGATCAGTGGCTCAGCCAGATCTAAAAAGTGCTTGATTTTTCTACTATGGCATCAAAAAAAAAAAAAAAAAGGAAGGGTGCTTAGTTTTTCGTTTGTTTGTTTCTGTTCCTGAAATTTGATGGCGATGATATCAGAATGTGTATTTCTAAACAGAATTTCAAAGAGGAGGGTAAATGAAAGTCATGAAGATCTGAGCATAAGAGATATGGCCCCAAACAGAAAAATCTCCAGGTCATCAGAGCTTTGTAACTAAATAGTTCAGGCCCTGAAGTCAAACAGCTCTGGGTAAATTCAGCTCCATCATTTATGAGTATGGAATCTTGGGTGAGCTAGTTACACTATCCAGATTCTAAAGGTGCTTGAAAACTGGCCAAGACAGCAATTTAGGAGCCCAGAAAATGGAGATTCATTTATAGGAATTAGAGTGAAAGATAAGGATTTGGTCTGAAATTCATCTTGGAAGACCTGGTATTTAAAAGTAAGTAAAAAAGGAAAGAGCGTCTTAGAACTAAGGTTGACTTGACACTAAACTGAGTCACCTCAGTTTTTCTCTAGAGCCCCCTAAAATCATCCCTGACTTTGGGCACATTTGGGTATAGAGCTCACAGTTGGTGTCATCATTTATAGCTCCAACATGAGAAGATAACAAAAAACCAAGTAAATATCAAGTCCTACCATAACAAAGGGGAAAATGTGATGAGGTTGGCTTCTGAGTGGTCATTAGTAATGCTTCTCTTTATGGCTTGCCTGCCTCTATGATAATACTTTTACTTTCCCAGTTAGAAAATTGGGGCAATAGGAGAGTAGCCTGCTTTTACTCCTGGAAGCAAATAATTACCAAAGATTGGCATTGTCTCATAAATTCTTTCTTATGAGCATTCATCATACTGAGAATTACCAAACAGTTGGCATTTCATATCTTGCCTCCCTGGAATGAGTTTTCAAATGACCATAATCAGATTAGGGAAGGTCTGGGTCAATCATCAAATAACAACAAGGGCCCCGCTCATAGCAGTAACATGAAGATTTATCATTTGTTCCTTTAACTAAGATCTTCAACTTGCTGAGAATTCCATGAAAACATTGATGGAAGCTAGACCCTTACCACCAGAAAAGAAAAGACTCAATTCTCTCATTTTTATGAAATTCAGAAATATATACCAATGAACTGCAAGTAATAGTTTCAGTTTAATAAGTACATCCGCAAACAAACAAGTGATCATGAAATGCAAATAGACCCTCAGAGAATGGGCTTGCCTTACAACTCAAGGCAACTGACTGGCTTACCAACCTATAGCAAGAAACTGATTCATTTTCTCCTTTTCTAGTTTTTCTCTCTAACTTGAATAAAACCTGATTATCAAATGTAGTATAGCCGAGACATGTCCCAGCAAGAAAAATAAGTCCACCGCTCTGTTTCTAACCTTCTCTGAGGTTTTGGAGTTACCTACCAACATTCAGCAGGAAACAGAGGTGACATGTGTCTGCTTCGTGGGACTGAGGCACATCCAGGCACAGAGACAAGTGGGGACCACCTCCCAACTAGCACAACATGACAATCAAAATTCTCGAAAATAGCGTGACTCAGGCTGCTCCATCATGTTTACTGGGAGCAGAGACCAACTCGATGTGAGAGCAACTTGGATTAACATAATAGGAGTTACAGAGTAATTAAATTCTTCCACATCACATGTAAGTATAATGTGTTAATAAAAAAGCAATCGCACCTCCATTGTTTCTGCAGGTTCAGCTTAATTACATGGCAGTTAGAACTCTCCCTCTCGCCTTATTCATACTCAGCAAGGACTCCCTTTACCATCTGCTGATATTTAATTAATATACATTAAATGCCTTGCTCTATTATTAAATGCAATTTAACAACTTCCTCTGTACTCTAAATTCAGGGCGCCATAAATGGAAGGTGTAATGAAAGAAAACAGTCTACTCCCTTTATTAGAATATTGTATACATATATATCCACACATTACTTTATTTAATCCAATTTAGGAAAGAGATTTTTCACCTCTTAAGCATGGAATGACTCTTGGACGCTTCAAGAGTCCATAGTTTACTGAGAGCCAAAAAAGAATTTTCTTAGTTAGCAGAATTATCTGATTTGAAAATAGCCCTCTGTTGACCCTATTTCAAAGCCCTGGGAATTTGAAGATTGGGAGATGATTAAAAGGAAAACAGTGTGTGTTTCTTCCTATCTAATATTTTCAGTAAATGTTTAATACTAAAATGTTTTAATGTATTGACCCCAGAAATGAAACAGAATGATGACAGGCCTTAGAGAACATAGTTGCCCTTGTTACAGAAATTCAGATGATATCAAGTTTCCCAACTTAACTTATATGTACTTAGCATTATAAACCAAAGAATACTAAACCAGCGAGTGTCTAATGTTTGTAAATGAGAAAACAGACTCATGTATTGGTGTTCCCAAGATTACTTAGGTAGTATACTGTATGGCAAAGAACGAAACCCAAGCCAATGACATAGGAGGGGTAGGGCAGTTGGGAAGCTCTGCCCCATGCTCAGAGTAGGCAACAAGGGGCAGTGTATTGCCTAAAGTGAAGTTAAAAACAATTATAAAACCAATTAAAAGTCAGTCTGCTTTTTGTTATTACCATGCAGTGGCAATTTCAATGAGACACTTCTCCCCCATTGGTGAACTGCTCCTCTCACGTCCACCTCACTTCCCATTGATAGCCCACTGCCCAGAGCTCCTGAGTCAATGATCCAATCACATTTTACAACACCATGCCATCTAATCTCAACTCACATTTTAAAAATGTTTTGTACTAACAGTGTTTCAAATGAGGTGCCTTTATAGGGGTAAAAACCCATTTTAGTTATATCTGAGCTACTCCAAATAATGCAGATGCCAGATTCTGCTTTAAGGAATCCTGACACAATACACCTCTCTCTGAAAATATGTCTCAAAGAACACCCACACTTCCTCATTTATTAAGAGGTAGGAGGGGGAAGTGTCTCAGGAATCCCCTGCTCTGAACTGTGCATCCCTGAAATTTGAAAAACCCTCTTTTCATAGCAGTGACAGAAAACATTCACACTTCAACCTAATATGAACCAGGACACGAGTGCTGGGTCATTGCTCCAGGTCCAGGCTCTGTGAGGACAACTGGTTCTTTAGTTTGTAAGAATGAAGTAGTGAGGAAATCTAAGTAGAAAAGATTGGGAACATCATCTAAAGCTTACTGGGCCAACCAGGCCTTTTCTCTAATGGAGCAAAGTTTTTTTATAAAAGGAAGTTGTAAAACGTAACAAAGAAAACCAGAAAGCAATTTCTGAGAATGAAATTATAGAATGGCATTGCTGAGTGAACCTAAAGATGCATAAGTACCACTCCACGATTTATAGTGAGGTGAAGAAGTCATGGATGCTAAGTCTCTTTCTTGTTTGCTTCCTTAATCTTCACAGGAAATTAGATGTGCCACTAAGCACAATAAAGTATAACTAGACTCATTGAAAGGACTGTGCTTACTTATTCCGTTGTCAAATTTAATTTAACTTGCCCAAAGACGAACAGCTGATAAGTTGCGGATCTGGGACAGAATTCAGATCTCACAACCTTACTTCTCTCCCTATGACAGGATGCTAGACTATCCCATACTTGAGTTTTGTACCACATGCTCTCCCCTCTGTCCAAAATACCCTAATCATCTATCTTCTACCTACTTCCACCTGCTGAAACTGTTTCAAACACAAATATATTAACCTTTATGTTGCTTAATATGTGCCAGGCACTTTGCTAATGTAGGGACATGTAGCAGTGAACATGATTTGTAGTACATCAGGGAAGAGAGACACTGAAGCAGAAATTACAGATCAGGTATGGTGAGTGCAGAGATGGGGGTGTGGGATGCATGGTACTGTGAGAACACATAGCCCATAAGATCTAATTAGCTCTTGGAGCAAGATATGTCTCCCTTAGGAAGGGATATTTAAGCTGAGACCTAAAGGATCAGCAGACGTTGGTCAAAATAAGTCAGGAAAACACAGCAACTTGTGTGAATGCCCTGGTGCCAAATTTTGTGGCATATTCAAAGAATTGGAGGCTGTTCCCGGAATCCATATGAGAGATGATGACAGCCTGGTTGAGTTTGGTGGAACAATGAGAGACAACAATGAGAGATGGGCATTGTTAGATTGTAGTGGGTAACGGAGGGGTCAGGGATGACTCCATAGGTTTGTATAGGTCCTCACAGCCTAGCTCAACATCTTAGTGCTCCCGTGCTCTATAGTGCACGCAACATACCCTGTAAGACCTTATGCTAAAATTTGTTGTTGTCAAGTTGAGTTCACAAGATGATGAAGCCTGTATCCTTTTTCTTTACACACCTAGTACTTTTCTCAGTGCCCTTCATGTAGATAACTCTAAGTTAATGTGTGTTAAATTGAAATTATTTGATCAGAACCCCTGTTCTACCAAGTATGACAGAAAAAGTTAATTGGGATTAAATTATTCGTGTAAGATCACATGGCAAAAGAGCAAAATTCCTCATTTCTGCCTCTAAGATTCTCTTTCCAAAGTTCAAACAGTCTCTATCTCTCTAGTTTAGTGAGACGTATCAGATGTACTGGTTTAATAGAAAACAAAACCAAAAACAAACAAAAAATGGTTAAAAGTTCGACTTTGTTCTCTCAGGGATTATCTTTCAAGAACTTCTCTCTCCCCTGCATCTCCAGCAAAATCAAAATCCCCTTAGGATGAGTAATTTCAAAGATATGACTCCTGAACGTCTCGGTTGCCTTTGCAGAAATGGTAAGGGGAAGATGTTCCCCTCATCACTGTGACTGAAGCAACCTGTCCATCATTATTGCCAAAAAGAGCCAGCAATGCTATCCTTGGGACCAGCTCTCCCTCCCTGCTATTGCTAACTGCTCCATAGGACATGCTCAGTAAAGTTTCTGTCCCGTACAGCCAATCCATTCCCAGAAGTTGAATAAATTCATCAGTCAAGGTATCACCATCATTTTGGCATTCTTTTACTTTTATTCAGTTATTTCTTAAAAAAAAAATGGGGGAGATTTAAAGGGAGAAAAAAACCCAGTGGAAACATTTAACTATCATTTCTGATAGTGGATAACCACACTGGGCTGGCCCTGTTCTGTGTCTGATTTTACAAGTGTGAAATTGAATGAATTCGCTCTTCCATCCTCAGATGGCCCTCAGCGGTTTCACCCTGCTGGCTGCACAGTGCCTGTGTTCAGACAGAGAGGACCAGACTTGAGTGTGGTCCAGCCTCATGATGCTCCCACTGTCGTAATGTGCGGGTACTGTTTTAGGCTGGGTATTGTTATTGTCTGGCCATATGTTTTTATACCTTCATGTGTCTGACCTCTAAAGAGCATGTCCTGTAACTGCTGAAGTTAACGTTTTCTTTTCCGTTAATATTATTTCTCACCTTCTCTTACAGTTGCAATCAAACTTTTCAAACATAAGCTAGAGTAGGAAATACATTTTATATTGTAATCCTGTAAATATGCACAACGTATTTTTGTACATTTAAGTATATATAAGTGAAACAAATGTTTTGTAATTCAATACTTAACCATATTGTGAGATATTTTCTGTTTTCTCTTCATCTCACTTTTTCTTTTCTTTTTCTTTCTTTCATTTCTATTTTCTTTTTTTCAATATGGCATAACCAACTAATGGGTTCCCACTTCTTAGTTTGAGTAACACTGGCTTATGCTATGTTAATGAATATTATTCCTGGAAATAAAAATCCATTATACAACTAAAACTGATCACATTTTCAATAAAGAAAACTATCCTGGCATCCTTTTGGACTGTCTCCTGATGGCTCTTGTTGAATATGCGTCTGTGGTCAAAAGACCAATATGGTTTTTAGACTAGCCAAGAGTATGAGACATAAAACAGGAAAAAGTGCTTATACAAAGAGCTCATTAGGTCACTCGTGGACTAGCATGTGCAATTCTGGTTAAACTACTTCAAGAAAGAGATAACGAAACTGGAGAGATTCCAGGAAAGGCAAATGGCAGGGTTGAGGTCCCCTGAGATACAGGGCAAAGGAGAATGTGAGGACAGAGCCTTCCCACAAAGGACATACATCCTGTTCAGATCTGCCTCAGGACAGTATCACCCTGCTTGTCTCTGCATCCAGCAGTGCATCTGGGATTCTTTTAATTGGATTTTTTAGGTTGCTATCAAAGGACTTGTTTAGAAATGAGCAACTTTTCTTTATTTTTTGACCTAAACAGCATGAATACATCGATGTCCTTCAACTATGCAGTCACAGCACTGCCTTTAGTTTCCAGGACATGTCTTCTCAAAATTTCTATCCTGAGAGCGTCGCTCTCCGCATGTCGTGATACTGTTGTGAGTGAATTACCTCACAGAAAGGTTAATTTCGTACTTTATTAAACAGCTTTGGACACCTTGAGATGGAGGTAAAGTTGCAATTTTAGAAATCATATAATCCTTCCCCATTCTAAGGCTCTCATTTTTTATGACTTGAGCGAGGGTACAGAACACATTTTGTTGACATTACAATGCAAATTCAATTTTACTGATTTTTAAACCCATTTCATTTTTTATTTATGTATCTGAATCTGATACTTCAAATGAGATCAGAGAATTATTTAAGGGGAATATTGCTTTGGTCTGAATGTTTGTGTCCTCCCCAAGTTTATATGCTGAAGCCCTGATCTCCTGTGTGATGGTGTTGGCAGGCAGGGCCTTTAGGAGGCAATCAACTCTGGATGAAGTCCTGAAGGTGGAATCCCCATGATGGGATTAATGCCCTAAGAAGAAGATGAAGGAACCAGAGCTCTCTCTCTCCATCATGTGAGCATCAAGTGAGCAAGAAGGCTATTTTCTACAAGCCAGGAAGTGGGCTCTCAGCAGACACTGAATCTGCTGGCACCTTGATTTTGGACTTCCCACCCTCTAGAACTGTGAGAAATAAATGTATGTTGTTTAAGCCACCCAGTCTGTGGTATTTTTTTACAGTAGCCCAAACTGACTAAGGCAAATACTGTTTTAATTTAATCCGTAGCTGGCAAAGAGGAAAAAGTCTCTTCATCCTCCATAGATTGCTTTCATTTCTTTTTCTCTCTCTATTCCCCGAATCCAATCTCTAAAACCAAACACAGGCAGATCGAACACCCTGGATACGAGCAAGACCACCTGACCACTGCTCGGCATAGGCAGACAGAGGTAAAGCAGGACAAGATTGTGTCTGAGATCTCTTTGTCACCTGCCATCAGCATAATAATTGTGAACTTGAGCAAATATTTGGGTCAAGGTAATTGTCTGGAGAATTTATTAATTGCATTGGTTAATGGGTAATTATCCGATCACACCCAGATGCTCTCTCCTTCCTTTTTTCCCCCACTGGTACACATAATACAGCAACAAATTTTCTATTTCATATACTAATAGATTTGCCTTATCTTGTGTTTCACTGGGAATTTGTTTAACCAAGACTTCACTGATATGAGCAGTTGTTTAAATTGAAAAATTGCAATGCCTTCCCCAACAACCTTGATACAAGTTTTATCTGTGCATGAAAGTGACAAAAACATATCTTTTTGTTGAGACAGTATTGGAATGAGCTAAGCTACATAGAGATGTTATTTTACATCTAGGATTGGTGATAAGAAAAGTCTTGGTTCTTTCTTTCTTAGGGTTCACCTGATTGTCGATGTAAACTTGATGTGACTGTGTGAACTTGTCACTTCCCTCTGGAACTGTATCCACAGTATGAAGGAGGAGGGCACTGTACTTACATAGCAAAGGGCGTGGGTTTGACATTTCAGTTTGAGAAGGGAGAGAATGATAATCTGGAGAATTTTTTTTTTTATTGAGGTAACATTGGTTTATGACATTATACAAATTTTAGGTGTACATCATTATATTTTGATTTCTTTGAAGACTACATCGAGTTCATCACCTAAAGTTTAGTTGCCATCTGTCACCATACACATGTGCCCTGTCACCCCTTTCGTCCTCCCCCCTACTCCTCTGGTAACCACCAATCTGTTGTCTGTGTCTATGTGTTTCTTTGTTTGTTCTTAATCTTCCACATATGAGTTAAATCATACAGCATTTGGACAATCTGGAGAATTTTTATGTAGACTTCATAAGTCTTAATTACTTACTGGATCAACTAAACATTTTTAAAGGGGTATCTCTAATGTACTTTATTAATAGACTCTGTTTTATGATGGCCGTAGTTAAGCATCAAGATAATGAGAAGATATATTCAGAAGAGCTACTCCTGTTCAATAAACAGCAGTTTTAAGTATTGAATGTCTTCTCATAAATAAATATAACACTTTAGGCCAAAACACATCACACTGATGAATATTTGTTCCTAAAGATAAGACAATTCCTTGAGTTTAAGGAAATGTTTGGGCATGTAATAACATGTCGAATTTTATCTTCATTTCCATTATAATTTTCTTTATTACATGTAAGGTAGAAATAGTAAGGACCCATGGTGTGGAGAGTGTGTTGGTATTGTTTGTGTGAATGTGTGTGTGTGAGAGAGAAAGGTCGGGAGAGAGGGAATAATGGTCTAGTTAGATATTAAGGGTATAAATGGCTAGATTACGAGACAATATGATATCCAGAGTTGGATGAGAAACACTTCTCAAAGAATTACAGCTGGTTCATAAGAATGACACTTGCTGATATATGCACCAGGAGTATATGATTTCCAGATAAATCATTTCACAGAAGCCTATTCCCTAGGTGGCCTAGTAAGAGTAGACTACTAGGATTAAAAAAAAAAAAAGGAGGATTATATGATATATTTTAGGGTCTTACACATAAAGATAAAAAATAAAAAGTAAAAAATGCTTGATCTCTGGGATTGAGGAAGATGTAGTGCCAAGTACAAATAGTTTGCTTCTTCGTACGCAGAGTCCCTGAGCTGGCAGTAAGAAATTCTTTATTATGAGGTACTTTGAGACATCTTTAATCTGTTAAAGAAAAACAGTATACACACACGCGTGCGTACTATTGTTTGGTAGTACTTCTTTTCAGCAGCCAAATCATCCCCAAGAGGGCTGGCTCGCTTGTTTGTTTCTACATACATGAATGAAATTTATCTGTGTATAAGGGAATATAGTCCCTGACCTTTACATGATATAAGAAACACTATGAATCTTAGTTCCTAATCACTCACCCCTCAACTAGTCCTCAGCCCACAAGGCATTGGCAAAATGCTAGCTGTAAGGAAATGAAATTTTTAAAAGTCAAGTAAGGGAATGATGATAGCTAAAGACACCTGGAGCCTGTTGGCAAAGCTAAGGACACATGGCTCCTCATGGTGGCAGAATTAAATGCTTTTACAGCCTCAGAGCCTTGTTTTTGCTAAATTTCCTGCCATTTTTTGCTTTGCCTGCTAGGATTCAATCCATAGCCTGTCAGCAGAACGTTGTCTTTTAGTTACCATGAGAAATGCTTAAGCTCCTTTGAGAGGATCAGTATTAAAGAGGATAGTCTGACTCAGACGTAGAGAATGAGGGCAAGTAAATTCCACACTTCTCCTCTGTGCTCAGGACTGATGTGGATGCAGACATGATACCCTCGACTTAGGAAAGTGTCAATGCTCACAGCAGAGACAAGAAATTAGGGAGTTAAACAATGATAAAACAACCACATTCATCAAACACATACTGTTTGTTTTACTTGTGTTATCTTTCATTCATGTAACAATTTTTGCAGGTAAACATTCTACCCATTTGGAAATGACTATAAACATTCTACCCATTTTGCAAACGACTAAACTGAGGCTTAGAGACGTTAATTTATTTTCTCATGGTCACCCAGCTTGTGAATAATGGCTGCCAGAATTTGGTCACAAGTCTCCAATTGATTCTAAATTTTGCCATTACTTCACAAAGCCTCCCGAGGCTCAAGTGTGAGAGAGGGAAGCTGTTTTCATCCACAATCATTTGGCAATAGTTCTCATCCTAATATATGTGTGCTGACAGTATAAGAAAGTCTGCTGGGTATATGGTCCCACCTATGTAAACACATTGTCATGGAAGAGAAAGAAACAGACGCAGCACAAGGAAATTGTCATGAGTGTATACTAGATACACACACAACAGAAAAAAAAAAGGCAATGGAGGAAGAGGAAAGGAACACATTAATTCTTCTTTGGATGTTAAGAACACTCACAGAAAAGATTTAAATTTCATTATGACTTGAAGGATAACTACATCGATATGGGGATGAGAACATTATAGCTAAAGTGAAAGGGTGAAGATAAGCTCTGAGCAAAAGTGCTGGGCAAAGCAGAAGTTTCATGACTTAGCTGGATTAATGAGCACACAAGGGTGAAAGTGAGCTTCAAAACCCACATTAGAAAATTTTGATTTTATTCGGCATACAATGAGGATATTTGAGTTTATCTAGAGATGAAAGTGGTGTGATTGTTTTATAGAGTATGAAGATAATCTGTCCCCAGTATGCAGAAGGTAGAATTTAAAAGTCTTTAGCTCTGGGGGCAGTACATAGAGTCTGATAGAAATAAGAATAAAAATACCTGGAAAAAATATTTCTGTCTGAAAGCATTGAGATTTGAGAAGAGTAGTTGAGTGATTTGTCAATGTGTGTGACCTTAAGTACTAATAGATAATGACCCCAGGTAGCATCAATTCAATTAGCATCTCCAAGTCTGAGAACTCACTCCTTGGGTTAAAAAATGATCGTTGTTTCTAGAGGAATGAATTGACTGTGTCTCCTCCAGAGAGGGACTAAGGAACATTACTTCCACCAACCAAGCTTTGGATAAGCATTAAGGGCAGCGAACTTCCCGACAAGTGTCTGGAGAGCAGTAAAGTGTGGAGTCTTATCTCTTAACAGCTATCTAAGGTAAGCTGTGAGCTGACATTCTCTTATAAAAGTTGAGAACCTGGAAAAGACACATCCCTGCTCTTAAGCTCACCCTGTCTCTTCACACAGAGGCTTCCTAAACATACCTGAAAGAAAGACCAAAATTTTCTGTAAAAAGTAGCTTTCAGTGGACACAGTCAAGAACCAAACGCACTGCATACTCGCCTCCAAGTTTTATTACTACAATCATTTAGGTCTGAAAATAATCAAAGCAGACAAATCCAAACTCATCATCATTTTTTTGAGTCCCAAGGACTTAAGAGGTGGATTTACTGTGAAGCTAATGAGGCTTAAGTCTCCACACCCCAGATCGTAGGACCCTTCTAAGGCTCTAAAAAGATCCTGAAAACATGTGAAGTCTTTGGTATTTGTTGGCTTTTTGTTTGGAGTTGTAATTTGTTGTGATTTATTCTTGTCTAAATAAACATTTACACTTACATCTGATTTTTTATTCTATTTTATAAAGAATGCCTCCCCAAATATTATAAGCTGCCTCTGCATGGGTCCTTTACCTTGGGCATATAACTTTCTGGTATAGTCTCCAAGGTAAATTGGTTAAAAATATAAGCATAGCTAACTAAATGAATCAACTCACTAAATACAATGATTGATTCCAAGTCACTTAAATATTGGGGGTCATGCACCAATCATTAAATTGATCTTGTAATATTTATTTTGCAGACATTCATGTTGGCCATTGAGAAAAGAGCCAGTTGTCTATTAAGGCTAATTCTTCTTCCTGACAAAAGTCTATGTAATCTGCCTATAAGAGGAGGCATTAACTTTTTGTTCTCTGTGGTAAGGGGCAAACATCCATTTTCTCTAACAGTGATTTCAAGTCATTAAGGAACAAGTCAAGTTAAAGGGCAGAGGTACAGAACACATCTCTGTTTTGAATTGCTGAAAATGGAATTGTCTGATAAAGCTCCTCTCGTTTTATGATAAAGGTTTTATAGGAACAATAATAATTCAGTAACAAGAGCTTATACTGTGCCCCAGCAGTTTACCGGGCAACAATTCACGTCCACAGAGACAAAGAAAGTGGAAAGGTCAGTAACAGCAATAACCTTGTATTTTTGCAGCGATTTCTACATACGGTGATAAATAGCACCATTAATTGGGGTCAACAGCGATAGAACAATACATCAAGCTTGTTTTCTCTTTGTGTAGAACATTGGCCTTAGAATGAACAACACAATGATCAATAAGAAAATTGGCAAACGTTTTATATGGAATGTTTAATGAGCTAATGGCAGCAGATTAGGAAGAATAAAGATTTGTTCTCTTAAATAAAAACTGATAAACTCTACAATGGATTCTGGAAATCAGATCATGTTAGCGGAGTAGATAGAGGTAAATAAATTGGCGAGAATGTCCATCAGCCATGAAGAGTGGTATTTGAACAGGTATAAGAGCAGGAAATCAATCCCTTTTTTTTTTTTTCAGCTTGTTGAGCTTTCTTCCAATTATGCAAATAAACAAATGCTGTCAGCACCTAGTCAGAAAGCAGCTTTGGCTGTATGAAGTTCAGGGCAGTTGGCCTGCTTTTTGAAGCTTGGAAATGCCAGCTCCTCTGGGTTCATGAGGATCTGCAGGTTCACATCCCGGATCTGTTGGCCAGCCAGGTCTTTGGGTTTTACTACATATTGCTATCACACCTGAGGTGTGGGGTTTTTGAGATTTATAATAAAATTCAAGTAGAATAAAAATTCAAGAGGAGTTCTTAATATTTTGCAGTGTTAATGTATTTTCTTTTATTTTGTTACCTGCTAATCCCTGTTAAACCTGACTCCTTCCAGAGCAAGAGTCTCCTGTTCACTGATGTGTTCTGAGGGAAGAACTGACTTTAGAGCATTAACAATCTGTTGATAATGAGTTGGAAGGGAAGCCTTGTTTTCAAGGTTTGGAAGGAAATTTTACGTTTTAATGATACTTATTCAACTTTTCCTAATTATAAAAGTAGTAAGTATATCTTTGAAAAACATGATTTTTTAATTATAATTGTCTATATCCCTACTTCATAGGCAACTTTTTGAGATTCTGATTCAATAGCTCTGAGAGAAGACCAGGACATCTGTGATTTTAATAAATTCTTCAGGCGATTCTGGGCTATAGCAATTTTAAGAACCAATTTTGAATTACATATGCTGTCTCGTTTTATTATATCATATTTATTTTGTTATATATATATTTGTATGTAAATATATAATATATAAAATAATATTATAATAGCACATATTTTTACTTCATTAAAAATTCCTTAAAGAGTGATTTTCAATAGTCTCATGGTTTCCCATCGAAGGAATGGATCATAAAGTTTAAAATATTTTTCTATTTTTATATAAATTTCTTCTAATTTTACTCCTACAAATTATGCAGCATAAACATTTCTGTATATAAATCTTTCAAACATTTGATAAATTTCTTCAGCTAGATTTCTAGAAGTAATATTATTGGAGTAAAAGATGTGCATTTTTTAAGTCTTTAAAGCATGTTGCGAAACTATTTTCCAGAATAGTTATAATAATTTATACGAATAGTTATGATATTTGCTCTTGTGACTCCACTTTACTAATTTTAAATGTTATAATTATTTTTCTCATAGCTAATTTGACAGCTGAAAACTATGATCTCCCTGTATTGTTAATTTGCATGTATTCGAGTATAGAGAGGTTAAACACTCTTTTTCTGTGTTTATAGGCTCTTGGTATTCCTTCTTTAGTGAACTGTCTGTTCAGATCCCTTTCCAAGGCAGAGTTAAAGGTCCTCAGATAACCGCATATCACCAAAAGATTTTGAAACCCTCCCCAGAACGTCTAACTCTTCTCCTTCCTCTCACCTCTCAAGTCTAACTAATGAGTGCAAATGGCTCCCAGGAAGCTATACCAAGGTTATAATTTAAGGGTGTACTCCAATCCAGAATATTCCTTCCTAGGGTGAAAGATGATAGAAAGGAACCAGCTCCCCTTGTCATTAGCCTTCCCCTGACCTCATGTTGCCATAGGCAGAAGAGAAGTCAAGATCGCAAAGCTCTGAGTGTTCCTGGTGAGACTCTATCCCCTCTCCTGGAATACTGCCAGCTTCACTGCCACCACCTAAGAGACAGACCATCAAGATGAATTCCTCCAGTCCTCTAACACTATCTGCCACCCTCACAAGAAACTCAACACTTTCGATTTTTCCCTTATTTTCTTGACTCTGGCCCCAGACATCCCCTACCCAAATCCATCTCCCTCCCTTTCTTAGCTCCGGATATCTTTCCACTGTGCCCTCCGAAACTCAGGATCACTCATCAGCTGTGTCTGTCTTATTTTCAGGCCCTTCTCTCAAAATTCCTCAGTTTCATGTTGTTTATTTGTCTCAGGGAGGAGAGCACTGCTCCTCTCCTGCAGTTCTCTCCGCTGCTGGCTGCATTGTCTCTCACGCACTTCTTCATCCTGGGCTGGGATGCGGAATTGCGTCTTCCTTGCTTCTCATGCTCTTCTCAGACCACAGTCCCTCCTTTGGCTGTAAAAGCCTTCAGCTTTGAAGCTCATACCAACACTCCACTGATCTCCACCCCTCATTGTTGCAGTCATGTATACACTCCCAGTTTACTTACTCTCATTCCCTGATTGGTTTTGCTCAAAGCTCATTCTTCCTCTGTCAAACACTAATCACATGATCATTTTTGGTGATTTTAACAGCCCCAGTTCTGATCCTTCCAAATCTCGACCTCTCAGATCCTTGACCGCCTCTCTTTCAGGGACCTTGCTCTTCATCCAATCTCTGTCACTTTCTCTGACAGTTATACCATAGATCTTGACTTTACCAATGACTGCATTCCCACTATATCCTCAATTTCAAGCATCTGACTTTCTGATTTCCACCTTCTTTCTTCCAAGCTCACTCCATCTAAGCATGCTGACTCTCAGTATTCTTTGACCCTACTGGGACCTGCAATCCATTGAACCTAGTAAATTTTCACAGCAACTCACATCTTTAGTGTCATTGGTTCCTTCCTTACCCAATTTAAATTCTGTATTCTAACGTTATAATGCATATATCCTTAACTCTCTATTTTCTCTCACTTGTTTCTACTCCTTGGCAAAATCCAAAACTTGGTTAAATGCAACAATCAAGCTAACCAATTGCAACATCTGCACAGCTGAATGAACATAGAAGGAAACACACGTCTATGCCAACTGTTCTCACTTTAAATATGTAGACTCGTTGTTCTGCCCAGCAATTGTGTTATATTTCTAGTCCATGAATTCTCTCCTCTCCTGGGACCATTTATTTCTTCTCTTTCTACAAGCACTAAAAACACCCTCAATCTTAGCTCACGTCTTTGATTCTTATTTTTCTGAGGACATAAGAGAAATGAGAAAATAAACATCTACTTCTATTCACTTACTTTAATTGGCACTTGTCTATATTGGCTTTGCTCTTTTTACTACATGGGGAAGACTGCATTAATGGATTCTTCACCCCTTCCTCCAGACACACTTTATGCCAACTTATTTAAAGAAGTTCCTCTCATTAAGAAGTGGAGTGTATTTCTTCACCTTTTGACTTTGGATTTGACATTGTTGTTGCTTTGGCCAATAGAATGGAGCAAAAGTGACTGTGCCAGTTCCAAGCTTAGGTCTCAAGAGACCTCAAATTTTCCCACTGGCCTTCACGTGCTTCAGCCAAAACCATGAACCTGAACCCCAGAGTGAAATACGTGTGGATTAGACCTGATCCCCATCCATGGAGACAAGCTGATTCAGCTGCTGTTGTGTAGAAAAGAGTTGCCCAGCTTCTCCAACACAACATAGATATGCTAACCCCAGCACACCTGCAGAGCTACGTAATGCTCATCAATATAAGTCACTGAAACACAGTGATGCTTGCTGTGCAGCATTATTACAGCCATAGTTTCCTGTCACTCTATGAATAAGCTCTATTATGTGTGGCCAACCTCTCCATTAAGTTCCATTCTTTCCCAGCCGCTTAATCTTCCCAACAACTGTCACCTCTCTCTTTTGTATAATTGAGTTTTCTTTCTCTTCTGAATCACTTCCATCATAATAAAAAGATAATGAAATATCTGACTGTTTAGAAAATATTCCTTCAGGACCCTATAGTTTTTCCTCAATCACTAACCAATTTCTCTTTTCCTTTTTTAGCAAATTTCCACATTTTCTCCATTTCTCCTCCAAATTTCTCCTGAACCAACTCCAGTCAGGCTTTCACTTTGTTTAAGCATTGGTGGGATAAATGGTAGGACACAACATCACTCCAGTAAACCAAATGTACCAATGTGAAAAGAGAAGGCTCAGCCTCCAGATGTCTTGATCTTCTGGTGTCAGCTGTTTGAGTAACACAGCCTAATGACGGAGGAACCTCCAAGGGAACCTTGAGGAAGAGTTCACAGGAAAGGCCTCTGAGCGTTAAGGTTCAAATTCTCTTTTATATCACCTCACCTACAGCCATCCGCCTTGCCAGTCATTATAAAAATAAAGTTAAAAATAAGGATAAATCTTAGAGGAGAAAGACTTTTATTACTGACTATTTTAAAATAATGAATGTATGATAGTTAAATGTAAATTAAAACTAAAATACTGACAGTAAAGTATGAGAGAAAATAAAAAGAATCAAGTAAAAGTTAAAAATAAAAAATTCAAATTCCAATAAAATTAAAAGGTTAAAAGTTAAAAATAACAAGATGAAATAGACAAGATTTAAAATAAAAGATAAAGAGCAAGAAGCCAATGAGATAAAAGGTTAAACACAGGAAAGTAGAGAAAATTAAGATAAAAGGCTAAAGCCCCTGAGATAAAAAGTTAAATATGTAAAAGAAAAATGGACTAAGGGTTAAGAATAGAATGAGGAACTATTTTTGTAGGGCTGAAAAATGTGAAACTGAAAAAGTAAAGAGCATTAAGAAGAAAATGTTTTTAAAGAAAAATGGAAATCAAAAGCTTGACTATAAGAGAAACAGACAATCTTAGAAGCATAGGAAAATCCTCCAGCAGTTGACTAGGAGCAAGAATTGGTTGTAACAGATTTTTTAGGGGTACAAATGGCATTCCTCTTCTTCCAGTGGAATTTGTGCTTTGAAGTAGCAGTCCCCCTCAGGAGCTCAACATGTAGAGAGCTTTTCAATGAAGCAGCTTTCATCTAGGGCTTAGGTCTCAATTGTACAAGTTAAAAGTAGAATTGAGTTTGATCCAGGTTGATCCAAGCATCACCCAGTATGGCCTCTGGAAAACTCTAGGGAACAAAGAATATGTGTATATAGAGTCAATACTCATCACAAACATTTGCCTATTGTATTAGTTTGGAAAACACTTTCCCATTTACTACTTTCTTTCGACCTTTATAGCAACTTCTTGAAGTGGGCAGAGGCAATCCGCACCTTCAAGAAGAAGCAGGTTCTGAGAGATTGGAAGCTGACAGAGCTGACAAGTGTGGAGTCAGATAGCATTACACTACCAGAAAAGAGCACTAAACGTGAATGTAGTTCTTCTGAAGCTGAGAGATAAAACCATGTGTTTACACCCTCATAAAACAGTAGGTAAAACTCAGGGTGGATAAGAGGAAGCCTCTCAGAATTTTTGCAATGAAGCCCGTTTGCTGGGCTTGTGCTGGAGGACCTCTGTGAATTGCTGTAGCAAGAAGGAAGTCTCTGTAAGGGCCTCAGAGTCATTTCAATAGAATCCCTTTCCTGTTTTCTGCTTGCCCTACCATATGCAATCTATCCCTCAGCCATTTGTGCAGCCACCTAGTGACCTTGCCACGGCAGGTAAGAAATGAGAAATTTTGAGGACGGCTGCACTCTCTGGATTTTCATGGCCTCGGCATAAAAATATTTAGTGCAGGTGCTTTCTGAGCAGTGAACTGGTAAGGAAGGGTTGCAGAGTGTTCTGAGCCTCGAAATCACCTTTCTGCCTACAAGAGGCATCCCCGCCTTGGGGGCCACCGTCATCTGTAAATACCAAGAACAGCCAAAGAAGAATTATTGCTTCTTGTGCCATCATTAGAGAATTCCAACTTCTTTGGGGCTTTTCCAGATCTCGCTATAAAAAAAGGGGTTATTTTTTTGGCTTTCTGCTGACCTTTGAAGGGGAGCACTTTATAACCAAGGAGCAACATGGATTTGGAAATCTCTTTGGGTTTGAAAGAAGCATCGTCGTTTGTTGAAAAACAGGATGCTTGATGTTGGAAAGGCTCTGGAATGAGTATGCAGAGAATTTTACTCTCCAGCCTCTGCTTCCTACAATTTTGAATTTCCTCAGTGTGCTGACTTGATATTTCCCTGATCTTGATTTGTTGAAAGATAGAAGCCACTAGCTATGAAAGGGAAAAGTTAACAAGGGCAACAAAATAAAGATAGAACAAAATAAAGATATTACAGGTGATAAAGACTCATAAGACATTTTTATAAGGAGAGTCAAAGCTTTCTAAGAATAAGAAGGCCATGAATGTCTTAGAAAAATCTGAAAAGTTTCTCCTTTAGCTCCTGTGTTATGGGCTCATGTTTCTTCTCAGCTCTTTTCCTCCCCTTTCCTTCCTTCTTTCTCTATTGTTTTTTTGACTTTTTAAAAAGCTGAACTCATGGCTTCCTTCCAGCATCTTCACCTCCAAGTAGAAGCAGCATTATACTTGGCCATTCATTCATTTGTCTTTTATTTAAAAAATATTATTGCGTGCCTATTATGTGCCAGGCAATGCGCTTGCCACTAAAAGTCCTAATTACAATAATGCCTATACTGAATATCTGCTATGCACAATAATACATAACAGTATTATAGAAAAGTAGTCTCAAGCCTTCTGAGAGACATGCTGACCCAAGTTCCCTTCACTAAGAAGTTAACTTCTGCCCCAATCAGTTGGTTACAAAGTTACTTCAAATACTATCCTACTTCCCTTGACCCAGTTTTTCATTTGCAAGAGGAAAAAGTGGCTGGGTAGTTCTTGTTTATCACTTTGTGTCAATTTCTTATTCACCCAAATGTCAGGAATGTTCGCAGAAAAGTTATAACTGGCATCTGTCCTGTATCTAATGTCAAAATATGAATGACTCCTACATTAAAAGCATAAGACAATACGTACAAAGATTTACCATATGACATATGTCAGAATTTACATACAGCTAAGATCTATAAACGAAAACAATTTTTAAAAATCTTCAATTTCTTTAATGAAAACTATCCTGCTATTGGACCCCACTATAAAGGCTTAGAATTAAGATTGGAAGTTGTTATAGTGTGAGATTTTGACACCAGAAAATGTGTCATGAATGTTTGAGCCTGGACTAAGCAGCAGATGCCAACAAGAAACCCAAAGGAAACAGATGGGATGACCACATCTCAGAAGACAGCAGCAAAGAGCACCAAGGGATGCAGAGACACAACGAGAGGAAGGATACCTCCAGAAAGGTCAGTGGGAACCATATGTACAACAGAAGAAGAGAGGCCACTCTCCTCACAGTTTCTCCTGCGCTCAGTCTCCATCACGGGAAGGGATGTAGAGAGAAACAGTGTTGATAGAGAATTTACATTCTGAGTTGCCTAAAAGGAGCCTTACTTATTATGGTTTAACAAGCTTAACTGTTTTTCACAAGAACAAGATGAGATCACCTAAAATATAGAGGAAGTCCAATGCTTTGGACATAAGAGTCACAGTGTTTTGAAGGACTCTGCTATACGTGCACTGATCTACCTGGAGCTAATGGGAGCTCTCCGTAGGAAGGAGACACAAATGAGCTTTGGTCCTGCTGATCTGTTAGGGTTAGGGTTGCCAGAGAAGAAAACAGACCAATGAATAAAGTCAACTTCAGAATGAATCTAACCTTATCCTTCAAAAGATACTCTAACCGTGCCTTCTTGATGAGAACCTGGGCTCACATTGGTGAACACATGGAAACCAAAACCAGTGTTAGAGGGAATAACAATTTTGTTCCAGTATAACTGAGATAAAAGACTGTTTGATCAAACTCTTTCATATGTCAACTATACTTTTGTCATCTACTACCAATTTCAGCAAACCAAAAATAAAAATAAAGAACTAATAAAGTAAATAAACCTGTTCTATTAAGTATATTGCCTTCTTTATCCTCTGTATTGAAGCAAATGTAACTGACATATCACATAAGAATTGAAAAAGGAAAGAGAAACTTTCATAATATAGTTTGTTTCTCTCTGGTTTAAAACAACAACAAAAAAAATCATGTAATGGCATTGGAAATACAGCCTGGCCTAATCGGGAGACTTTTGTTCTTCTTTCATGTTCTTTACTCAAGCGTTTCACAGGATCTAGAGTTCAATTAGGGGAGGGACTCAGCATGGGACATTTGCATCTTAGTTGGATGCAAAATCTCACCTGGTTTCCAACATTGTTCCATAATAAATATTTAACAGGAAGCCATGCAGAGATGGGAGGTGTTCAAACTCAGAGGAAGATATGGCACACCAGGCTAATGGTTAAACCAAATTACTACACTCTGCAGTCGGAGGCAGCAGAGTTATAAATGAACTGACAGAAGAACTGGACCACCTCCTATAGAGCATTGAGTCTAGAAGATGTTAATCCATCTGCCGGTCTCAATCATTTTTATTTAAGTATATATAACATGTATTTTCATTTACACGTATATTTCCACTTAAGTACGTATAAGCATTTCATTTAAATATGTATAATACTTAAACAAATGTAACATTAAAGGAGGAGACTTATAAGTCCAGGTAACGGGGATGAAAGAAAGGTGATCTTTAGAAGAAAGGCTGTGTCTGTCACCCTGCCACAACCAAAAGGCCCGGAAATGGTTGTCTAGTCTTGTCTACACTGTAAATCACACAGGACGAAGTCTCCACTGGGGACTAACCAGCTCTCGGTGAGTCTCCTAGTCTTTTTCAGAATCTTTTCAAATGCTGGTATCATCTCTTCCCCTCAATCTTTTCATTGTCGCTCGTTTAGAAGTTTGAGGATAAGGATTCAGGATTTAACAGGGTTTCCAGAGGGCCTAGTTATCACTAATAAGATGAAAATGTAAATAAATCAATAAATAATTAAACAACAGTTCTTGAAAAGCTCTTTGCAAATCAGTTTTCCTGCAATTTGGGTTGTCTTTTATACATACCTAAGGAACTTTGGCCTTAAAGGCAGACCTGTCTTGAATCTTATAAAAAGCAAAGATTGTCTTTTGTCTTTGTATATGCTGGATTTCCATCCATTTAACTCTCTAAAACATGGAAATCGTAAATAAATACCAATTATAAAACTCACTATGAGATCTTGAAATGATCCAGGCTATTCCTTTTCCTTCTGGCTTTTTTCTTTCATCCCTTTGCTCTTTCTCTCCATACCTTCCTCCTTAAAAGGAGACTAAGCCTGATCTCTTGGGGCCATTATTTTTTCAGAAGACAAAAGAAAAAGACAGCAGCATCGAACCTCCTTCGCACCCTACCCCCATCTCTTTTTTGTTCATACCCCATGAGCGACCTAATTGTCTAACATGGCTCAGATATGAATATTCTAAAGGAAGATTTATGGAAGCTTGCCTCTTTCAACTTAAAATTCCTGAACCACACACATGGTCTGGCAGAGTCTTGTGAAATGGAACAGCTTCAATTCATTTAAATTAGGCTCTTTCTCTTTTCCTCCTTAAAAAAAAAGAATGTCATTCAATTCAAGTAACATTTGCTCATAGTGATCATTTCATTCAGTGAATATTTAAAGCTTTGTAAGCTACTGACACTGTTCTTTTTAATTTTAAACACTGATTTATTGAGCAGTGTGTACATGTACTTTATATACATTAAAAGATTCAATAAAAATAATGCAAAGGAAAAGTAACAATCATAATAATAACAATAACTAACACTTATTAAAAGAATATTATGTGTCAGCAGTGTTCTAAGTACTTTACTGTATTAACTTATTTAACAGTCACAATAATCCCATGAGATGAGTCATATTTTCCCCACTTAACACAGGAGGAAACTGAGAGACATTGAGTTCTTACCTAGGGACCTATGAACTGGAAGCGGCAAAACTAGCATTTGAACTCTGGCAGACTGTCTCCAGAGCCTATGATCTTAATGAAATGAGGGAATGAAGGAAATAAAAACATCTTTTAAAGAGAAAATAGGAAAGCTATCCAGAGGTGATGCAGTGATTGAAAGAGAAAGAGATACACAATGGTTTACTTTTTGATTAACTGGAGAAGAGACGGCCAGAGATAAATGTTATCCAGCGCACAGCGGTTTCCCTCAAACCTCTTCCACACCACGTGGAGCAGGGTCGGGGGAGTGCTGCTGTTCAAGATGATGATTCCAAAATCCGGGCATAAGAAAAGGAATGGAGAGGAGAGTGAAGCAAGATAGCTTCCTGTAGTAAAGAGGAGCTTAGGGAGAGAAGAGTCCATTCCAGTGGAGAGTCAAATACATAAGCAGCCTGACAGAGGGGTAGAAGGGCAAGTGCAAACTATGGGACCTGGAAGATTCTAGAGAGGAAAAAGAACATGAGGCTCCAGGATCTTTAAAATGTGCCAATAAGTGAGAAGAAGGGCCTCTTCCATTGGGATTTTATACCTTAATTGGGAGGGTTGGGAAAAAGTGGTATTAAGTTGAAGAGCCAGTATCAGCTGTGTTCACAATTGATTGCTACCAAGATTCAGCCTCCACTACTCTCAGAGGACTCTAAATAGATTGTTTCTTTACCATCTATTCTCAATAGAAGCCAGAGTAATCCCGTTTAAATATAAAGAAAAACATGTGACTTCTCTGCTCAGACTCCACCAGTGGCTTCTCATCTATTGCTTTTTGCTACTGGGAACAAAACCCAAACCTTTACCATAGACCACAAGCCTACAGGTCCTTCCACACTGGTCCTTACTCGCTGTGCTCTGGCCTCCTTCTTGTTCTTCTGCTAAGTAATCTGTCTGCCTCAGGTCCTTTGTATCTTTTGTACACTTGCCTGGAATTCTTAGTCCCTGAAACATTAATAAGGCTCCTTTTCTGTCTTCTGTATGTCTCTGCTCAAATGCCTCCTTATTTTGAGGCCTCACACACAAGTCACTCTCTATCTCTTCTGCTTGCTGTATGTTGTCCATAGCCCACATTGTCACCTGGTATGTTATATATTTATTTATTTTCATTGTCTCATCCCACAAGAATGCAAGCTTCATAACGAAAGACACTCTGTGTTCTTCAGTGCTGTATCCCCAGCACTTAAAATCATACTGGGCACAGAGTAGACATTCAATAATAATTGTTCAAATGAGCAAATGAAATGCATTGGACATTGCTGAGAATTTTGAATAATGGTAATGAGATTAAAAGGTAGAAAAAAAAAAGCCTTATTTTATGAGTCTGGAGGCATTAGACTGACCGCCCTTACACTGAATTCAGTCTCCAGCCATGTTTTCTTTTATTTGCAGAATAATTTTTCAACAATATAAACTAATATTTAAATATCAAGAGGGCTCACATAAAAATCCAGAATTCTGTCTATTTTTCAAAAAGTGAAAAGATTTGGCATCCACTGGACCCGTCTTCCCACATTTCAACAATCATCTGAACTTGAGAAGTAACTGCTCTTTTAAGGCTGGGCCTGCTTTCTCCAGTTTGTTCTCACACCTGCCACTATCTCCCCAACATCAAGGTCAAGTGTTAGTTGCCATTTATCATTGTTATTGCCCTGTTGTATGAATTAAGATAGAGAACTATTTCTCTGTACCCATGTCTCTGTCAACGGCAGGAAAACAAAAGACTAAGAGAGCCACATGATTCAAGAAAAATGGGTGAGAGCATATTTCTCTGTAGAAGTGAAGACATTCCTATATGTTTAAAATGCCAACATTGGGCCCCTTGTGCCATATATATTACCTGTCTGGTGCCTGTAATCACGCGAGTTTGCCACACCTGCGTTCTACACAAACTGAGAAAGACAAGTGAAAATGATAAGCTGGGTTCAGAAGGTCTCTTGGTGATTAGGCTTCAGTGGCCTTAGGAGAAGGAATCTTCACTCCAAGCTTGTCTACTTGCATGCTTTTGCATTCAGTTCTTGTTTGCCCTATTTTTGCTTAATTTCCTAGAAAAATTTCTTTGGAAAGAACTCTCTGTCTCAGGTGAAGAGCATGAAATTTGTGATTTATTGAGTACTATGTGCCTTGAACAATATCTTACGTGTATCGATTAGCTCATTTAATTTTCTCAACAAACCTTTGCAATAATGATAATTATTATTCTACTTAACTGATAGGAAGATTGAGGCATAGACAGGAAAAGTATCTTTCCGGTAGCCTCAGAGCTAGTAAATGGAAAAGCCAGAATTTAAGGCCAGGTTGTCTGGCTCTAAACTCTGTGCTCTTAAGCATCTCACTGTACCATCATCACTGTCACACTCAGTAGAGTCTCACGACCTTGGCACTATTGACATTGGGTGTTGGGGGTGTTGTCCTGTGCCTTGTAGATGTTTAGTAGTATCCTTGGCCTCTGTCTACTAGATGCCAGTAAAACTCTCCCCATGCCCAAGAGAAAATCAAAAATTTCTTCAGACATGGCCCAATGTTCCCTGGTGGACAAAGTGGCCCTTGATTGAGAACCACTTCACTAAGGGAATACCAAGGTTTGCTTGTCCTCTCTTGGCTAAGCTAGGTAGAAGGCTCAGAGGGCCAAAAGAAAAGGTGGCAACAACATTTTGAACTTAAAAATTCAGATAAAAAATATTTTTTTAAAGAGAAAATGTTTAGATATAGCCCCAAAATGCAGCATATAGACAAAGAATTAACCTCAAGACAGGGAGAGATGTATGAGCACTAGTGGTTGTCAATCTGTTCTCATCATGAATTTCCCCCTCTGGAGCGATCGTGATGTCATTTAAAGCAAAGGCACTCACAGTACTCATCTTCCTTGATCCTAGTGTGAGGCACAGAAAGTTCATAGACCCAAAGAGGCTGAAATACTAAACTAGCCTAGCAACGCACTAGGCACCTAATTGGCTTTTAAACATATGTATGAATTGAAAAGATTACTGGTTTGATTTTTAAATAAAATTAAAACATGCACTTTAAAACTTCACTTTATGAAATAGACGTGCTTTTCTGCTATTAAAACACAAAGTAGTACAAGAGTAAAATTATGATCTTCTCTGTCAGCTTTGCTTCAACACTATTGCGACTCTTGCTAAGTGTCATTTCACAGTGCCTTTCGCTACAGAGCGGGCGCACCGTGCTTTAGAAGGGTTTGCTTCAGTAATATCATCATATCTCAAGGCAATAAACGTTATTCAGTTTGAGCAATGGTGGCTTCTGGATTTAGTATTAGTTATAAGATTTAGATTCTATAGTATATTTATATTTCATAAAAATAAATATTTGTTGGAATACCTAAAGGAAAATTCTAGCTATAAAATAAGAAGAAAACAATTGATAGAAAAAAACTGAATTATAGCTTAAGCTCCTTTTGTGTATGTGTATTGGAGTATGCCTTTCCTTTACTGAAGGAAGAATAATAGTATGGGGCTTAGCAAAATGTTATTTATTACTGGAGACTGTTTGGCAGGTAGCGTGTGTGCAAGAGTGCTAATGGGAGGCACAGAGGCTTACAGAAGACCCTGGTTCAAAAGTCGCAGAGGCCATCTCAAACTGGCTTAATCATAAAGGAAATTTATTAGAAAGATTCTCAGATGCTGCATAAAATCCATAGACGTTATTAATAACCAGAACTTAAGAGTTCAAGAACCTTACCTGGAGTTGTGTTGTGCATGTGGTTCGCCCACAGCTCTCAGTTCTGAGAATCCTGTTGACCCTTCCAAGGTCAGGTTCCTACCCTGGTGAAATCAGCTCTGTCTAAGAGGTCAGAACCCCATGATAGGAAGATGGCTATGAGGGGCTCATACCCGACTGGGAAAGAGAGCAGCTCTCAGTGAATAAAGTCTAAATATATACTCCAATGGACATCTGGGGTTATGTTTTTGAGATAAAGGAAAAAAGAAATGTAATATAGGGAGAAATAAGAATTCAGAAATCATTGGGGTACAACATAGTGGTAAAGATCATGGTCTCTGCAACAAATTTGGTTCAAATTTTAGCTCTGCCACATCCTAACAGTATGACCTTGAGCAAGCACTTAACCTCTCTATGCCTTGGTTTCTCCATCTATAAAAGGAAGCCAGTAACAATATCTAGCTTATAGAGTTATTGTGAAGATTAAATAAGTTAATATATCTAAAGTATTTAGAAAGTACCTGGCTCATGGTAAATGCTAGATAAGTGTTAACTAGTGTTAAGATGTTGGAGATGTAATCCAAATGTGGCTGGCTCCCTGTGTATCCTTGACTTTTGACCTTGCCCAACTTTAGATCATACTGAACACACACTTTGAGTGTCCCTCCCACAAAAAATTTCCAACTCCATGATATATTAGTGGGGGGGGAGAGTAAAAGAGAAAGAGAAAGGGAGAGAGATGATTAGATAGATAGATAGATTGATTGATAGATCGATAGATGAATCAATAGATAGAGCTTTCATGGGAAAGCAAAGAAAAAGGTTTTCACACATATTAAAATTTAATAAAATCCTTACTAGGCATCTCTGATCGTTCCTCAAATTCCTCTACTGCTTTGAGTTTCTTCCTTTTCCCCACGCAGGCTTTGAATACCCTTCTACTGGCTCCAGCAATTCAACCTGACTCCAAATTTGCACTCTGCTGAGGGGTAAAACATAAGTGCTGCAGCTAACCAAATTCACACTCCATGCCAAGGGCCCATCCAAGTGTCCATACAAAAATCACACAGTTCCTGTCCTGGACTGGATAAAGGAGCAGCAAATTGAACAGGAGGGGTTTACCCTGTTAAGAAAACCTAGATTTTACTCCGCATTTATAAAATTTCAAAGCTGGAAAATGTAAAGTAATCATTTGAGGCAGAGTGTAGCTGCGATGGAGAAAGAGTATGTCAATGTATCAAAGGCAACTAGCTGCAACAGACCTGAATTAAGGAGAGCTCCAGTCAGGTTATCTCGTTTTGATGGAAATGTAAAGCCTAGAGTGGAGAACTGTGGAGGACTCCTGGGGGAAGGTGGAGCCTCTGAAATCTCATGCCCTGCTGGATGGGCTAAAGGGGGCCATTATAGTGTGTGACTGGCACTCCAGCTTTGAATCACAGTTCTGCTGCTCAGCAGCTGTAAGGCTTTGGCAAATCACTTGATCCCTCTCTATCTCAGTTTTTTCATCTGTAAAATTGTGGTAAAAATAACACATACCTTAAAGGGTTGTTTTGCTCATTAAATAATATATGTACAGTGCTTATAACAGTGCCTGTACATCACAAGAACAAGCTATTGTTATAGTGATCACGATGCATTCTGATTAAGGTGTCTTCCTATGAGGCAGAAGATGCCTGGGGCTTGCGGGAGCAGAGGTGGGTTTGAGAATGGATAATCTGGTATAAAAGCCTGTTAAAATTCCAAAGAGGTTTAAGCAGTGGTCATTTTCATTTGATATTTAAAATTATGAAATTGTATACTTGTATATAGTTTTATTTTTTTCTTGTGATTATAACAAACTGTAATAAAGTAATATTTCACTCTAAAGGATGAGATGGAAGGGAAGTAAAAGGAATCAGTCATGGTCCAGCAAAATGTGGTTTGAAGAAGTCCCATCACTTTACCGCCTCATGCTCAATGGCCTCAGAGTGTTGGGACTCCTGGCCTTGAACTCTGCCTCCAAAAGCACTGTGGGACCTGGTGCAGGGTGAGTCATATGTTGTAACCATAAATGATGCCTCCCAAGCGCAGGATCAGTCTTCATTGTCATCATGATCCACTACCCAGTTCAGTGCATAGCTCAAGGTATATTTCTTTAATAAAATACTAGATACAATAGCAGGCATTTCATCCTCTTAACTTTGTTAAGGATCTATTATATTCCACATTTACTGACAAGGAAGCTGAAGCTCGGAGAGATATGTACTTCTCCAAGATTATATAACTGAGCAGTAGGAAAGGGTTTAAGCTCTGACCTTCCTTCTGCTGTAGTGTTTTGCAGCATTATTTTTTCTAGAAGAAAACAAACAAACAAAAAGAAAAATCTCCTACTGCTTCTCATTGCAGTAGGAAGTCATTAGACTGACATTTCAGTTCCTGCAAAGATCTCATACCCATTTGCCTTTCAAGCTTCCTAAACTCCAGCCAAGGCAGACTGCTCTTGCTGAGTTCCTGAAATTGCTACGTTTGCCTTTACTCTTATTCCACTGCCTGCAGTATCTCCTCCACCTCCACGTGTCTTCTCCATCAAGCTTTTTCCAACCTCCACACTGGAAGTGATTCTTTTCCCTTTTTAATCAATATAGCATATTCTTTGCGCCTCTATTAAACCTTTTTTAGTTTCTTATTTACAAAATGAAAATTGATGTGACTATTTTATCCCTGAAAACTTAGGAGGAATGGAACTGCATCTTATACATCTCTATTATGCTTAAGGTATATAGTTTCTGCAGCCTCTAGCAGATAGTCTTAACATAGGGGCCTACTCAATTGCCATTGGCTGAGAGAAGGAGCACAGAAGATCATTTCCAGAGATGGCCTAGTAGGAGGGTGAAATGTACTTTTGAATACTCAGTTATGGCACCACCAGGGATGCAGTACTTCTATAGGGATAGATAATGTCCTTTAGGTATGATATGTGATTAGAGCCAGAATATAGCTGGGATGCATAGGTCTGAGAATCTAAGGGCAGAAATGATAATGGATCCTCTTACTATGACATCTAATGACCCACTAAAAGTTTTTTGCTTCTCATCCTCAAAACTTTGGGTTCCTTTTGATTAGAGGTCTTAGTTTCCAAAAGAGAGAAACTTCGAGGTCACACAGCAAGGGTTTCATTGACCTGAAAGTTGAGACTGACACCTGGACGCTTTGGGTTCCTCAAAAAGATAAAGGAATTTATATGTTGCCTGGGTGACTAATCCTGATTCCAAGAGGAAAAAGTTACTGTTACACAATGGGGTATAAAAGAGCATGCCTGGAACTCAAGGGGTTCTCTGGAGAACCTCTTAGTGTTCTTATATTCCATAGTAAAAGTTAGTGAGAAACTACAATAACAAAAGCACACACCCACCAGGATAAGAACCATCTGGGGCACTGGCTGAGTGCTAAGAAATAATGAAATGAGCAGTGGAGGAAGAAAGTTACAAATTGCAGTCATAGCCTTATGACCAGTTGCAAAAATGAGAACTGGATTATTTATGCGTATTTTTCATTATCTCAATGTGGATATTTATATACATATATGTAATATTTCTTTTTCCTTTTCAAGTTCACTTTCTAACTGATATAAGATGTGTTAGAAGTGGTTAACTCTATAACTCAGCATCTAAGTTAAAGACTATCAAAAGGATTATGACTTACTAGAAGAGTGATAAATATCACCCAGGGTGAATAAAGTAGCATACACAGCTTGATGTCTCCATTTTTGTGAGAAGATGAGAATGTGTTTGGTTGTAGTCAGAAGAAAAGCATCATGTTAACCAGATGTTATTCTGGTCTTTCTTCAGATGTTAAATATGGTAAGGGGTGGTATGGATGCTAAGTTGAAAAAAGTCTGGACTGTGCTAGAGTTTTAGATGTCAACCTTCCACTAGATCCCCCATGCAACGGCCATGAGAATGTGTTTCACAGACTTCCAACTGCAAAGAGCTTCCTTGAGGAAGGGCCCCTGCTGTGTGCTCTGAAATCTATCAATGCTTTTGCATTGAGACCATACTTCCCATGAGCTACTTCCAGTCAGCGAGTGACATGGCAGAGACATAAGGCAGATGTCTTTCTGGGAGACCTCTAATGACCAGCTTTGGTTTGAAGACTCCTTGATACCCTGGTGAAGCTTCTTTACACTCCATGATGGTAAACCTCATTTCCACCTAATTTTCCCTCCCTCTTCCTTTACTACTAATCAGAATATCATGATGACCTGATGTCTCTCCCAGACTTCCTGGCTTCCTCTTTACTTTTCTCTTACAGGAATTTCCCCTAATAAAAACTGCACATTGAACTCCATCTTGGAGTCATCCTTGTGGAGGACCTGGACTAACACATTCTCATTCTAAGATCTCCTCTATAATGCACAGTGGAAGCCAGGAGACATATTTCCAAGGTACTCCTTTCCTGCATGGTCCTGGAATAGAGTTTACATATAAAAATAACTTGCGGGGCTGGCCCCGTGGCCGAGTGGTTAAGTTCGCGCGCTCCGCTGCAGGCGGCCCAGTGTTTCGTTAGTTCGAATCCTGGGCGCGGACATGGCACTGCTCATCAGACCACGCTGAGGCAGCGTCCCACATGCCACAACTAGAAGAACCCACAACGAAGAATACACAACTATGTACCGGGGGGCTTTGGGGAGAAAAAGGAAAAAATAAAATCTTTGAAAAAAAAATATATTAAAAATAACTTGCATGACATTTAGAAGGTAGAATGGAAGAGAGGTCATTATCCTTTGGATAATGCAGTGGATTCACGGACTTCTCAGTGAGCTCTCTCTCTACTAAAGTAAACTGGGAAAATGGTGTAATCTTTCCCAAAGACTTAAAATTTGCAGTGGTTTATCATAGTCCTTTTAAAAAACACCCACTTGAGTGTTTCAGGCTGAAGTTTTCAGTGACTCTTCTAATGGCAATCTTCTTCCAATCTTCCCTGATATTCTGACTGCTGCCTTTTAGAACTTCTTTGACCAACATGTGTAAACCCTAACTCTTATCTTGAAGTCCTTTATTCCAGGAATATTTGGAATAGCTCAATTTTCTTAACAATATCAAAATTGATGGAAGAAGAAATTGAGGTTTATATCTCTATGTGATGTTTAAGATACATAAGTGTCCTCAGGGCCCCTACAAAGTATTTGAACATGGAACATGCTCAATAACTATTAATTAAAAGAGTGAAGAGAGTGGTTCATTTAAAAGGGTATAATTATCAATTTTTAAAGCTAGGTAAAATGCCTAAATACTTCACCGTTTTTATTTATCTTGCTTCACTCCACCATCTCTGAAAACTCTTTTATTTGTATTCCTACCTCTGTCCCTACCCATCTGGTTTTCAATCCCACCCTCCCTCTCCCCTCACATTTGAACCACTAATATTCACTGGAAACCTTCCATGCTGGACTAGACCACTACCTCCTATTGGCTCATTTTGGTTTCTCTATTGATGATCTCCTATTTCCATAGAAAACATAACGCGTTTTCACACAGAGGCCAGTATGATCTTTCCAAATCACAAATCTGATTATGTCAAGTTTCATGCTTAACATGCTTAAATGTTTTCTCATTGTTTTTAGACTCCAATCCAATTAAAAAACCCTTAAATTATCTTTCACGGCCCTGTATATTTCTTTCTCATTTAAAACACTTTCCTCCTTGCCTTATATGCTTTCACTACACCAGCATTTTTTTTTTTATTTCTCTAATGTAGATCATGTTGCTTTCCCATTTCACATCTTTTTATGTAACGTTTCTCTCCCTGAAAGAAGTCCCTCCCTATACACACTCACTGGCATGTCTGTGCATGACACACACATCTTTCACCTCACTAATCTTACTCATGCTGCAGATTTCAGCTTAAAACTCGAATCATCAGGAAAGCCTTCCCTGACACCCTGACTAGGTCAAGTTTCTGCATTAGACTACCTTCTCAAAAGGGCTTCTGTGAAGCACTTATCACAATTGCATTTAGCTCATTTTTCTGTTTTACTTTATATCTTTTCCATTTTCCATGTAAAAGTTCTTGTGGGAAGAGACCAACACTCTTATATTTGTCATTATATTCATGTATGTTAGGCATTTAATAAAGATTTTTGAATGAATGCATATTCTTCATATAAACAGGTAAAGTTTATGATCTGTGTTTTGCCACTGTGGCTATTTTCCGTGTTGGGTTCTGAGAGCTGTGATTGCTCATCATCTTCAAGAGAGAATGTTGGAATTGGAGAGAATGTTAACACTTATCCCATGTTTATTTTTGTAGAAAACACAATAACTTACCAGCTTATCAAGAGCACAGATCATACAAGCTAGACTGGAAAAATCATAAGAAAAATAAAGCGTCTTCATATCCTTAGATAACTCAAACCAGCGTTATTTGAAAGAAAAGCTTTATGTCCATGAAAACAAATAAAGAGATAAAATTAGTATTCTGGATTGAATTTATTACAACCTTCCAGAAAACACTACATATAGGCAAGCTCTGAGGAAATAACATTGAAAGCATTGCCCAGATCTGTCTTGGGGCAACAGCATAGCATTGTCAGATGAAGAATTTCACCCCCCACCCCCACCCCAAATTACCCTCCAGGTGCACATTTGCCTCTTTAATGTTTTATCAAACAAGCATGCGTGCTCCTGCTTTAAGACAAGTCTCTCACACGTCCTACTAACTTTGACATGAACCATCTTATTCTACACAAAGAAAAAATGCAATATCTATTCCATTACTAATTTGAGAAAGAGGCAGTATCTTGGGCAATAATAATATTTCTGGCTATGCTGAAAAGCCAAACAAGCAAAAAGTCACCCGTGGAGATGTCCATTTTGGTAAATGGATTGTATTTATGTTCCATGCTTCATTTTTTTCCCTCCCAACTGAAACATTAAGAATTTCTTCAAACAATCTGGCCTATTTGTCTAACAACACTCCAATGGTTATATATCACTTTTTTGTATCTTGACCTAAGAAAAACCTTTGCTTTGTCTTTTTTTTAACTTTTCACTTCGAAGTAGGCTAATATCACCAGAAAAGACTGTTCAAGCTTAACACTTAGAACGGCTCTAACAGGCTTGGTGAATCATATTGCATGCAGTCCTCCTCATCTGCTGCTTGTGGATAAATAAAGCCAGAACTCAGAAGTGCAGGAACCTAGAAACTGCGATATCACCATCCTCCAGAACTGCAACCCCAAAGCATCACCCCTTCACGGGGAGTACTGCAGTAATTAGTGCCACCATTGGGGCCTTCAAAGATGTAGGAGCAGATGATTTCTGCACCATTTAACTCACCTGTTTGCCAGGTACAAAGCCCAGATGCACCTTAGAGAGTGACTATAGATTGCTATAAATTTAATTAAAGAGTGATGCCTATTGTGGTTATAGTTCCAGAGGTGTGAGATCTACCAGCATAAATCAGCCCAGCTCCTGGTACTTGACAAGGCAGCTATTGACTGAACAAATGCTTTCTTTTCAACAAAGATAATCAAAAGCAGTTTGCCTTCAGGAGGCAAAAACTGCAATTCAGCTTCACTCTCTATGCTCAGAGATAAGTGAACTCTCCAGTCACTTGTCTGGAGGACGTTGAAAAATCTGGATATGTCACAAGAGACTGCACTGGTTCATTACATTAAGGATAATTTTTCTAAATTGTCCTGGTTATTTCTTGCCGTTATTGTATATGCTTAAGTAAGACATATGCATATCAGGAGATGAGAAATAAATCCAAAGAGAGCAGGGCTTGCCACATTGGTGAAGTTTCTAATGGTCCAGTGATAAGAGTACATGTCAAAAAATCCCTTTTAAAGTGGGAGATAAGTCTCTCCTCCTGTACTACACATCCAATAGAAAGAGGTCCAAGATTTGGGGGAGGGATCTCCTTGGATTCTGGGAAACAACGTATACCACATTTGGATGTGTCGAGCTGTTCAATTTCTTGGGTAACCTAAAATTTCACTTGTTTTGAATGGGATCTGGAGTAAGAGGAAACTCTGCAGCAGGATCAGGCTTCAGTGCAGATTACCCTGCCACTTGCATCTTATGATCCAGTAGACCAAATCATGTTGAAAATTATCTGTGGAACACAGAAGTGACTTACAGAGCCTCTGGTTTAGCTTCCCAGGGTTTTGGAGTGAGACAATGCTTGTTTCTGCAGATATATCTTCTTTTGAAAAGCAAGTACTAGATTACTACTGGGCACCGGTAGAGACTGAACACCTGACCATGGGACTCCTAGTAACTCTGCAGCCCAAACTGCTCTTCAAGGACTGGGCATTATCTGATACACTGAATCATAAAATTGGATGGTGAAGCTATTTTCAATTGGAAAATAGTAACAGTATATATAAGACCAAATCAAAGAAGGTTCAAATTTACACATAAAATTCATGGAAAGGTGGATCAGATTCCCTTGGTACCTATTTCTCCTCTGTTGCTACCTCTCCGTCTACCAACACATGTGATCAGTTAATAGAGGAGGAAAAAAACACGAACTTGGTTTATGGACAGGTGTGAATCTTATGCTGGTACCACTGCAACCCTACTGAAGTTGGTTTTGGAAAACAATGCTTAAAGGAAATATTCCATTATAAGGAACTTCAAGCAAAACAATCTGGTTGCCCATTTTCACTGAAGAAAATACGCCCTGAGGTATAGATGAACATCGGTTGATGGACAGTGGTTAATACTTTTAGTGGTCAGAAACTTGGAACAAGATTGAATGATTGATGATATGAGAGATTGGAGAGAGGAACGTAGTTGGGTTTCTTAGAATGGGAAGAGAATATAAAGACATTTATAAACGCCCACCAGAATGCATTCATTACAGAGCAGGTGGACAAGATGGCACACTTTCTAACTATTAATCAAACTCTTTTCCTAACTACATCACTTTTTGCTCAATGTACATATTTTAAAAGTGGCCATAATGACAGAGAAGGGGGCTAATCTTGAGGTCAACAACATGGACTTTGTTGCACTAAAGCTGATCACATTATGGCCCTGCTGAGTGCCTAAACAGAGCAGCAGAGGCCAACACTAAGCCCCTAGTAGAGCATTACTACCTAGAGAAAGCAGCCATCTACCTGGTGGCAGGTTGATTACAGTGGACATATTTCCATCATGGAATAGGCAGTAATTTATCCCTAATGGGATCCATTATACACAGTACAGAATTGGTGAAAGAATAGATACACAAAACAAAGAATCAGAATAGAGACCCACACAAATACAGTCAGCTAATACTTGACAAAAGAGTATGGGCAAGTCAATAGAGAAAGGATAGTCTTTCGAACAAATGGTGCTGGAAGAAGTGGATGCCTGAATGTGAAAAAAAAAAAAAGACCATGAGAAATATCTTACACTTTCAAAAATTAACTCAAAATGGGTCATAGGGCTAAATGTAAAATGCAACACTCTATAACTTCTTGAAGAAAATTTAGGTGACCTTAGGTTTGGCAATGAGTTTTTAGATACAACACCAAAAGCAAGATTGAGGAAAAAAGTAAGTAGGATTTTATTAAAATAAAAATACTTATGCTGTGTGAAAGATATTAAGAAAGTGGAAAGATGAACAACAGACTGGGAGAAAATATTTTCAAAACACATATCCGACAAAGGACTTGCATACAAAATACACAAAAGACTCTGAAAACTCAAGAGAGTAAGAAAACAAACAACTCTATTAAAAACTGGGCAAAAGTCCTGAGCAAACATATTACCAAAGAAGATATACAGATGGCATATAAACATATGCAAAGATGTTCATCACCATTTTTTGTTAGGGAATTGCAGATTAAACCAACAAATGAAATACCACTAGTACCTATTGGAGTAGCTAAAAAGGAAAAAAAAAAAAAGACAATACCAAATGCTAGCAAGGATGTGGAGCAATAGTAACTCATGGTAACGCTCATTCACACTGGTGGAATTGCAAAACACTACAGTCAGTTTGGGAGACAGTTTGGCAATTTCTTACAAAGCTAAACATAGTCTTACTGTACAATCCAGCAATCATGCTCCTAGATATTCACCTAACTGATATAAAAAGTTGTGTCTACACTAAAACTCGAATGTTTATAACAGCTTTATTTATAAGCACCAAAACCTGGAAGCAACCAAAGTGTGCTTCTATATATGAATAGATAAGTAAACTGTGGTATATTTATATAACTGAATATTATTCAGCAATAATAAGAAATGAGCTATCAAACCACAAAAAGACATGACTGAATCTTAAGTGCATATTGCTAAGTGAAAGAAGCCAGTATGAAAAGGCTACATGCTGTATGATCCCAATTATATGACATTCTGAAAAAGGTAAAGCAATAAAAGATGCCAAAACAGTGAAAAGATCAGTGGCTCTAGGAGTTTGGGGAAAGGGGAGATAAGGTTGAATAAGTGAACCACAGGGGAATTTTTAGGATCTTTAAATTATTCTGTGTGATACTGTAATGGAAATACATGAAAATACACATCTGTCAAAATCCATAGAACTTTATAGCACTTAATGCATGCAAATTAGATAAACAACATTTAGGAGGTCAGCAGAATCTCAGGATCGAAGGCAGAATGTGAAAAACAATCTAACTCTATTACAAGTGTACGAAACAATCTCATTATAGGGGAGAAGGAGCAATCGATGATCTAAGTAACTTTGAAAATGAGTATAATCTGTCAAACTAAACGTAAATGAAGCTATACATAAGAACTGTATTCTACTTGACAAAATTGTCCCATGGGGATATGGATTAATAATTCTGATACATCTCGTTTACTAGAATTGAACAAACAAGTAAAAGGACAATGAATAGTGGAAGCCAGATTTCTCACTGTTTGTTTGAGAAGTTATAGACAGATAAGGAAGGGGAAGAAACTAGAAAGATTTATGTGAAAATGGATTCAAGTTGGAGATATCAGTATGCACTCATGTTTAACTTAAATAGCTACAGGTTGTTACCTATAGAAATAATTTTAGATATATGTGTATACATGAGTTAGCATACACACATATATTCCCTTGCTCTTCCAGATAAGAGGACCTGGAAGCAAATACATACCAGCAGCCATGAGCACCCTCCATGCCTAGATCTTGGTTTCTAATACCATTTGCCAACAAAAAGAACGAGGGCAACTCTGAAAAGTGGCTGAACCTAGCACCAGGTTAGGCCATAGACGAGGTGAGTCTGGAGTGCTTGAAAGTAAGAAATTGCTACAAACAAACAAAAAACACAATGAAGGGGCCTGTCAAAGAGATACAGTAGTCAACTGACAGAGCTCCCATGGCCTAAACTGGGACAATTTGAGCAAGAAAAGAAATGAAGTAGTATCTGATTATAACCCAAAATATAAAATAAACACCCATGAGGGCATATTGATATAAATAATGAATATTGATATAAATAATGAATTGATGTAAATAATGAATATTATTTATTCAATATTATTTATTCAAATAATAATAAATAATAAATGAAGCAGGAGAATTACAAATAATTTATGTAGATACTCTGCCCTCAAAGGAGTGGAGTATAATTCCCTCTCCTTGACTTTAGGTTGCATAAAGACTTTCTTTTAAAGCATACAGTACAGAAAAGTAGGGGGACGGTAACTTTACAGTGGAGAAAACTGGCAAACACTACCTCGGTCAGGCCACCAAGGTTTCCATCAACAGTGAGGTCATGTTGCTTGTACACAGTCTTGATACAATGAGATGAAAATGGCACTTTATCTCTGTGATCTTCCTCTCAAGAACCCATACCAGAGTCTAATCACGAGAGAAACATCAGACAAGTCACAATTAAGGTACATTCTATAAAATACCTGATCAATTCTCCTCAAAACTATCATGGTCATCAAAAACAAGGAAAGTCTGAGAAACCCTCACAGACAAGAGGAACCTAAGAAGCCATGATGACTAAATAGAATGTGGTATCCTGGATGGAATCACAGAACAGAAAAAGGACATTCAGGAGCCAGCCCAGTGTTACAGCAGTTAAAGTTTGCACGTTCTGCTTCGGCTGCCTGGGGTTCACCAATTTGGATCCCGGATATAGACCTACCCACCACCTGTCAAGCTATGCTGTGGCAGGCATCCCACATATAAAGTGGAGGAAGATGACCACGGATGTTAGCTCAGGGCCAGTCATCCTCAGCATAAAAGACGATTGGTGGCTGATGTTAGCTGAGGCCTAATCTTCCTCAAAAAAAAAAAAAAAAGAGAGAGAGGAAAGGGACATTTGGAAAAGACTACAGAAATCTGAATAAAGTGTTGACTTTCGTTAATTAATGCAAAGTAAGCAAATGATTAATCTCATCAACAAATGTTATAGTAAATTCCACTTTCTAGTCTCTATTCATGCTAATCTCCCAAGATGAAATGCTACAGCCTCCTTCTTCAGTTATTTGAAGTTCATGCATTCTTTAAAATTAAGACAGAGACCTACCTTTTTCA